>NC_089219.1:186984572-187252072 GCF_963924675.1 Phocoena phocoena | reverse complement strand
CCCTAACCCTAACCCTAACCCTAACCCTAACCCTAACCCTAACCCTAACCCTAACCCTAACCCTAACCCTAACCCTAACCCTAACCCTAACCCTAACCCTAACCCTAACCCTAACCCTAACCCTAACCCTAACCCTAACCCTAACCCTAACCCTAACCCTAACCCTAACCCTAACCCTAACCCTAACCCTAACCCTAACCCTAACCCTAACCCTAACCCTAACCCTAACCCTAACCCTAACCCTAACCCTAACCCTAACCCTAACCCTAACCCTAACCCTAACCCTAACCCTAACCCTAACCCTAACCCTAACCCTAACCCTAACCCTAACCCTAACCCTAACCCTAACCCTAACCCTAACCCTAACCCTAACCCTAACCCTAACCCTAACCCTAACCCTAACCCTAACCCTAACCCTAACCCTAACCCTAACCCTAACCCTAACCCTAACCCTAACCCTAACCCTAACCCTAACCCTAACCCTAACCCTAACCCTAACCCTAACCCTAACCCTAACCCTAACCCTAACCCTAACCCTAACCCTAACCCTAACCCTAACCCTAACCCTAACCCTAACCCTAACCCTAACCCTAACCCTAACCCTAACCCTAACCCTAACCCTAACCCTAACCCTAACCCTAACCCTAACCCTAACCCTAACCCTAACCCTAACCCTAACCCTAACCCTAACCCTAACCCTAACCCTAACCCTAACCCTAACCCTAACCCTAACCCTAACCCTAACCCTAACCCTAACCCTAACCCTAACCCTAACCCTAACCCTAACCCTAACCCTAACCCTAACCCTAACCCTAACCCTAACCCTAACCCTAACCCTAACCCTAACCCTAACCCTAACCCTAACCCTAACCCTAACCCTAACCCTAACCCTAACCCTAACCCTAACCCTAACCCTAACCCTAACCCTAACCCTAACCCTAACCCTAACCCTAACCCTAACCCTAACCCTAACCCTAACCCTAACCCTAACCCTAACCCTAACCCTAACCCTAACCCTAACCCTAACCCTAACCCTAACCCTAACCCTAACCCTAACCCTAACCCTAACCCTAACCCTAACCCTAACCCTAACCCTAACCCTAACCCTAACCCTAACCCTAACCCTAACCCTAACCCTAACCCTAACCCTAACCCTAACCCTAACCCTAACCCTAACCCTAACCCTAACCCTAACCCTAACCCTAACCCTAACCCTAACCCTAACCCTAACCCTAACCCTAACCCTAACCCTAACCCTAACCCTAACCCTAACCCTAACCCTAACCCTAACCCTAACCCTAACCCTAACCCTAACCCTAACCCTAACCCTAACCCTAACCCTAACCCTAACCCTAACCCTAACCCTAACCCTAACCCTAACCCTAACCCTAACCCTAACCCTAACCCTAACCCTAACCCTAACCCTAACCCTAACCCTAACCCTAACCCTAACCCTAACCCTAACCCTAACCCTAACCCTAACCCTAACCCTAACCCTAACCCTAACCCTAACCCTAACCCTAACCCTAACCCTAACCCTAACCCTAACCCTAACCCTAACCCTAACCCTAACCCTAACCCTAACCCTAACCCTAACCCTAACCCTAACCCTAACCCTAACCCTAACCCTAACCCTAACCCTAACCCTAACCCTAACCCTAACCCTAACCCTAACCCTAACCCTAACCCTAACCCTAACCCTAACCCTAACCCTAACCCTAACCCTAACCCTAACCCTAACCCTAAACCCTAACCCTAACCCTAACCCTAACCCTAACCCTAACCCTAACCCTAACCCTAACCCTAACCCTAACCCTAACCCTAACCCTAACCCTAACCCTAACCCTAACCCTAACCCTAACCCTAACCCTAACCCTAACCCTAACCCTAACCCTAACCCTAACCCTAACCCTAACCCTAACCCTAACCCTAACCCTAACCCTAACCCTAACCCTAACCCTAACCCTAACCCTAACCCTAACCCTAACCCTAACCCTAACCCTAACCCTAACCCTAACCCTAACCCTAACCCTAACCCTAACCCTAACCCTAACCCTAACCCTAACCCTAACCCTAACCCTAACCCTAACCCTAACCCTAACCCTAACCCTAACCCTAACCCTAACCCTAACCCTAACCCTAACCCTAACCCTAACCCTAACCCTAACCCTAACCCTAACCCTAACCCTAACCCTAACCCTAACCCTAACCCTAACCCTAACCCTAACCCTAACCCTAACCCTAACCCTAACCCTAACCCTAACCCTAACCCTAACCCTAACCCTAACCCTAACCCTAACCCTAACCCTAACCCTAACCCTAACCCTAACCCTAACCCTAACCCTAACCCTAACCCTAACCCTAACCCTAACCCTAACCCTAACCCTAACCCTAACCCTAACCCTAACCCTAACCCTAACCCCTAACCCCTAACCCTAACCCTAACCCTAACCCTAACCCTAACCCTAACCCTAACCCTAACCCCTAACCCTAACCCTAACCCTAACCCTAACCCTAACCCTAACCCTAACCCTAACCCTAACCCTAACCCTAACCCTAACCCTAACCCTAACCCTAACCCTAACCCTAACCCTAACCCTAACCCTATCCTAACCCGTACGCTAACACTAAACCATACCCTAACACATACGCTCACCCTAAAGCGTTGTCGTACACTAACCTGTCCCCTAAACCGTCCCCGTCCCATAACCCTAACCCTAACCCTAACCCTAACCCTAACCCTAACCCTAACCCTAACCCTAACCCTAACCCTAACCCTAACCCTAACCCTAACCCTAACCCTAACCCTAACCCTAACCCTAACCCTAACCCTAACCCTAACCCTAACCCTAACCCTAACCCTAACCCTAACCCTAACCCTAACCCTAACCCTAACCCTAAACCTACCCCTAACCCTAACCCTTACCCGAAGCCTTACCCTAACCCGTCCCCTAATCCTAACCCGTACGCTAACACTAACCCGTACCCTAACACGTACGCTGACCCTAAACCGTTGTCGTACCCTAACCTGTCCCCTAAACCGTCCCCGTCACCTAACCCTAACCCTAACCCTAACCCTTAACCGAAGCCTTACCCTAATCCGTCCCCTAATCCTAACCCGTACGCTAACACTAAACGATACCCTAACACGTACGCTGACCCTAAAGCGTTGTCGTAAACTAAATTGTCCCCTAAACCGTCCCCATCCCCTAATCCTAACCCTAACCCTAACCCTAACACCAACCCTTACCCGAAGCCTTACCCTAACCCGTCACCTAATCCTAACCCGTACGCTAACACTAAACCGTACCCTAACACGTACGCTCACCCTAAAACGTTGTCGTATCCTAACCTGTCCCCTAAACTGTCCCCGTCCCATAACCCTAACCCTAACCCTAACCCTAACCCTAACCCTTACCCGATGCCTTACCCTAACCCGTCCCCTAATGCTAACCCGTAAGCTTACACTAACCCGTACCCTAACACGTACGCTCACCCTAAACCGTTGTTGTACCCTAACCTGTCCCCTCAACCGTCCCCGTCCCCTAACCCTAACCCTAAACCTACCCCTAAACCTAACCCTTACCCGAAGCCTTACCCTAACCCGTCCCCTAATCCTAACCCGTACGCTAACACTAACCCGTACCCTAACAGGTACGCTCACCCAAAACCGTTGTTGTACCCTAAACTGTCCCCTAAACCGTCCCCGTCCCCTAACCCTAACCCTAACCCTAACCATAACCCTAACCCTAACCCTTACCCGAAGCCTTACCCTAACCCTTACCCTAATCCTAACCGGTACGCTAACACTAAGCCGTACCCTAACACGTACGCTCACCCTAAACCTTTGTCATACCCTAACCTGTCCCCTAAACCGTCCCCATCCCCTAACCCTAACCCTAACCCTAAACCTAACCCTTACCCGAAGCTTTACCCTAACCCGTCCCCTAATCCTAACCCGTACGCTAACACTTACCCATACCCTAACACGTACACTGACCCTAAAACGTTGTCGTACACTAACCTGTCCCCTAAACTGTCCCCGTGCTGTAACCCTAACCCTTAACCGAAGCCTTACCCTAACCCGTCCCCTAATCCTAACCCGTACGCTAACACTAAACTATACCCTAACACGTACGCTGACCCTAAACCGTTGTCGTAAACTAACTTGACCCCTAAACCGTCCCCATCCCCTAATCCTAACCCTAAGCCTAACCCTAAACCCAACCCTTACCCGAAGCCTTACCCTAACCCGTCCCCTAATCCTAACCCGTACGGTAACACTAACCCGTACCCTAACACGTACGCACACCCTAAACCGTTGTCGTACCATAAACTTTCCCCTAAACCGTCCCCGTCCCCTAACCCTACCCCTAACCATAACCCTTACCCGAAGCCTTACCCTAAGCCTTCATCTAATCCTAACCAGTAAGCTAACACTAACCCGTACCCTAACACGTACGCTCACCCTAAACCGTTGTCGTACCCTAACCTTTCCCCTAAACCGTCCCCGTCCCCTAACCCTAACCCTAACCCTAACCCTTAACCGAAGCCTTACCCTAACCCGTCCCCTAATCCTAACCCGTACGCTAACACTAACCCGTACCCTAACACGTACCCTAACCCTAAACCGTGGTCGTAAACTAACTTGTCCCCTAAACCGTCCCCATCCCCTAATCCTAACCCTAACCCTAAACCTACCCCTAACCCTAACCCTTACCCGAAGCCTTACCCTAACCCGTCCCCTAATCCTAACCCGTACGCTAACACTAACCCGTACCCTAACACGTACGCTGACCCTAAACCGTTGTCGTAAACTAACTTCTCCCCTAAACCGTCCCCATCCATTAAACCTAACCCTAACCCTAACAATAACCCTAACCCTTACCCGAAGCCTTACCCTAACCCGTCCCCTAATCCTAACCCGTACGCTAACACTATGCCATACCCTAACACGTACACTCACCCTAAACCGTTGTCGTACCCTAACCTGTCCCCTAAACCGTCCCCGTCCCCTAACCCTAACCCTAACCCTAACCCTAACCCTAACCCTTACCCGAAGCATTACACTAAACCGTCCCCTAATACTAACCCGTACGCTAACACTAATCCGTACCCTAATACGTACGCTCACCCTAAACCGTTGTCGTACCCTACCCTGTCCCCTACACCGTCCCCGTCCCCTAACCCTAACCCTAACCCTAACCCTAACCCTTACCCGAAGCCTTACCCTAACCAGACCCCTAATCCTAACCCATACGCTAACACTAACCCATACCCTAACACGTACACTGACCCTAAACCGTTGTCGTACCCTAACCAGTCCCCTAAACCAACCCCGTCCCCTAAGCCTAACCCTAACCCTAACCTTACCCGAAGCCTTACCCTAACCCGTCCCCTAATCCTAAACCTTACGCTAACACTAACCCGTACCCTAACACGTACGCTCACCCTAAACCGTTGTCGAACTCTAACCTGTCCCCTAAACCGTCACCGTCCCCTAACCCTAACCCTAACCCTAAGCCTAACCCTAACCCTTACCCGAAGCCTTACCCTAACCCTTCCCCTTATCCTAACCCGTACGCTAACACTAAGCCGTACCCTAACACGTACGCTCACCCTAAACCGTTGTCGTATCCTAACCTGTCCCCTAAACTGTCCCGGTCCCATAACCCTAACCCTAACCCTAACCCTAACCCTAACCCTTACCCAATGCCTTGCCCTAACCCGTCCCCTAATCCTAACCCGTACGCTAACACTAAGCCGTACCCTAACACGTACGCTCACCCTAAACCGTTGTCGTATCCTAAACTGTCCCCTAAACCGTCCCCGTCCCTTAACCCTAACCCTAACCCTAAGCCTAACCCTAACCCTTACCCGAAGCCTTACCCTAACCCGTCCCCTAATCCTAACCCGTACGCTAACACTAACCCGTACCCTAACACGTCCTCTCACCCTAAACCGTTGTCGTACCCTAAACTGTCCCGTAAACCGTCCCCGTCCCCTAACCCTAACTCTAACCCTAACCCTAACCCTAACCCTTACCCGAAGCCTTACCCTAACCCTTCCCCTAATCCTAACCCGTACGCTAACACTAAGCCGTACCCTAACACGTACGCTCACCCTAAACCATTGTCGTATCCTAACCTGTCCCCTAAACTGTCCCCGTCCCATAACCCTAACCCTAACCCTAACCCTAACCCTAACCCCTAACCCTTACACGATGCCTTACCCTAACCCGTCCCCTAATCCTAACCCGTAAGCTAACACTAACCCATACCCTAACACGTACGCTCACCCTAAACAGTTGTCGTACCCTAACCGGTCCCCTAAACCGTCCCCGTCCCCTAACCCTAACCCTAAACCTACCCCTAACCCTAACCCTTACCCGAAGCCTTACCCTAACCCGTCCCCTAATCCTAACCCATACGCTAACACTAAACCATACCCTAACACATACGCTCACCCTAAACCGTTGTCGTACAATAACCTGTCCCCTAAACTGTCCCCGTCCCATAACCCTAACCCTAACCCTAACCCTAACCCTTACCCGAAGCCTTACCCTAACCTGTCCCCTAATCCTAACCCGTACGCTAACACTAACCCGTACACTAACACGTACGCTCACCCTAAACCGTTGTCGTAAATTACCTTGTCCCCTAAACCATCCCCATCCCCTAAGCCTAACCCTAACCCTAACCCTAACCCTAACCCTTACCAGAAGGCTTACCCTAACCCGTCCACTAATCCTAACCCGAACGTTAACACTAACCCGTACCCTAACACGTACGCTCACCCTAAACCGTTGTCGTACCCTAACCTGTCCCCTAAACCATCCCCATCCTCTAACCCAACCCTAAACCTACCCCTAACCCTAACCCTTACCCGAAGCCTTACCCTAACCCGTCCCCTAATCCTAACCCGGACGCTAACACTAAACCGTACGCTAACACGTACGCTCACCCTAAAACGTTGTCGTACCCTAACCTGTCCCCTAAACCGTCCCCGTCCCATAACCTAACCCTAACCTTAACCCTAACCCTAACCCTTACCGGAAGCCTTACCCTAACCCGTCCCCTAATCCTAACCCGTACGCTAACACTAACCCGTACCCTAACCCGTACGCTCACCCTAAATCGTTGTCGTAAACTAACTTTTCCCCTAAACCGTCCCCATCCCCTAACCCTAACCCTAACCCTAACCCTAACCCTTACCCGAAGCCTTACCCTAACCCGTCCCCTAATCCTAACCCGTACGCTAACACTAAACCGTACCCTAACACGTACGCTCACCCTAAACCGTTGTCGTACCCTAACCTGTCCCTAAACCGTCCCCGTCCCCTAACTCTAACCCTAACCCTAAGCCTAACCCTAACCCTTACCCGAAGCCTTACCCTAACCCGTCCCGTAATCCTAACCCGTACGCTAACACTAACCCGTACCCTAACACGTACGCTCACCCTAAACCGTTGTCGTACACTAAACTGTCCCCTAAACCGTCCCCGTCCCCTAACCCTAACCCCAACCCTAACCCTAACCCTAACCCTTACCCGAAGCCTTACCCTAACCCTTCCCATATTCCTAACCCGTACGCTAACACTAAGCCGTACCCTAAAACTTACGCTCACCCTAAACCGTTGTCGTTTCCTAACCTGTCCCCTAAACTGTCCTCGTCCCATAACCCTAACCCTAACCCTAACCCTAACCCTAACCCTTACCCGAAGCCTTACCCTAACCCGTCCCCTAATCCTAACCCGTACGCTAACACTAACCCGTACCCTAACACGTACGCTCACCCTAAAACGTTGTCGTACCCTAACCTGTCCCCTAAACCGTCCCCGTCCACTAACCCTAACCCTAACCCTAAGCCTAACCCTAACCCTTACCCGAAGCCTTACCCTAACCCGTCCCCTAATCCTAACCCGTACGCTAACACTAACCCGTACCCTAACACGTACGCTCACCCTAACCTGTTGTCGTACCCTAACCTGTCCCCTAAACCCTCCCCGTCCCCTAACTTTAACCCTAACCCTAACCCTTACACGAAGCATTACTCTAACCCGTCCCCTAACCCTAACCCGAACGCTAACACAAACCCATACCCTAACACCTAAGCTCACCCTAAACCGTTGTCATACTCTAACCTGTCCCCTAAACTGTCCCCGTCCCATAACCCTAACCCTAACCCTAACCTAACCCTAACCCTTACCCGAAGCCTTACCCTAACCCGTCCCCTAATCCTAACCCGTACGCTAACACTAACCCGTACCCTAACACGTACGCTCACCCTAAACCGTTGTCGTACCCTAACCTGTCCCCTAAAACGTCCCCATCCCCTAACCCTAACCCTAACCCTAATCCTAACCCTAACCCTTACCCGAAGCCTTACCCTAACCCGTCCCCTAATCCTAACCCGTACGCTAACACTTATCCGTACCCTAACACATACGCTCACCCTAAACCGTTGTCGTACACTAACCTGTCCCCTAAACTGTCCCCGTGCCATAACCCTAACCCTAACCCTATCCCTAACCCTAACCCTTACCCGAAGCCTTACCCTAACACGTCCCCTAATCCTAACCCGTACGCTAACACTAACCCGTACCCTAACACACACGCTGACCCTAAACCGTTGTCGTACCCTAACCTGTCCCCCTAAACCGTCCCCGTCCCCTAACCCTAACCCTAACCCTAACCCTATCCCTAACCCTTACCCGAAGCCTTACCCTCAGCCTTCCCCTAATCCTAACCCGTACGCTAACACTAAGCCGTACCCTAACACGTACGCTCACCCTAAACCGTTGTCGTATCCTAACCTGTCCCCTAAACTGTCCCCGTCCCATAACCCTAACCCTAACCCTAACCCTAACCCTAACCCTTACCCGATGCCTTACTCTAACCCGTCCCCTAAACCTAACCCGTAAGCTAACACTAACCCGTACCCTAACACGTACGCTCACCCTAAACCGTTGTCGTACCCTAACCTGTCCCCTAAACCGTCCGCGTCCCCTAACCCTAACCCTAACCCTAACCCTTAACCGAAGCCTTACCCTAACCCGTCCCCTAATCCTAACCCGTACGCTAACACTAACCCGTACCCTAACACGTACCCTGACCCTAAACCGTTGTCGTAAACTAACTTGTCCCCTAAACCGTCCCCATCCCCTAATCCTAACCCTAACCCTAAACCTACCCCTAACCCTAACCCTTACCCGAAGCCTTACCCTAACCCGTCCCCTAATCCTAACCCGTACGCTAACCCTAACCCGTACCCTAACACGTACGCTGACCCTAAACCGTTGTCGTACCCTAACCTGTCCCCTAAACCGCCCCCATCCCCTAACCCTAACACTAACACTAACCCTTAACCGAAGCCTTACCCTAACCTGTCCCCTAATCCTAACCCGTACGCTAACACTAACCCGTACCCTAACACGTACGCTGACCCTAAACCATTGTCGTAAACTAACTTGTCCCCTAAACCGTCCCCATCCCCTAAACCTAACCCTAACCCTAACAATAACCCTAACCCTTACCCGAAGGCATACCCTAACCCGTCCCCTAATCCTAACCCGTACGCTAACACTAAGCCGTACCCTAACATGTACACTCACCCTAAACCGTTGTCGTACCCTAACCTGTCCCCTAAACTGTCCCCGTCCCCGTCCCCTAACCCTAACCCTAACCCTAACCCTAACGCTTACCCGAAGCATTACACTAAACCGTCCCCTAATACTAACCCGTACGCTAACACTAATCCGTACCCTAACACGTACGCTCACCCTAAACCGTTGTCGTACCCTAACCTGTCCCCTACCCCGTCCCCATCCCCTAACCCTAACCCTAACCCTAACCCTAACCCTAACCCTTACCCGAAGCCTTACCCTAACCCGTCCCCTAATCCTAACCCGTACGCTAACACTAACCCGTACACTAACGCGTACACTCACACTAAACTGTTGTCGTACCCTAACCTATTCCGTAAACCGTCCCCGTCCCCTAACCCTAACCCTAAGCCTAACCCTAACCCTAACCCTTACCCGAAGCCTTACCCTAACCCGTCCCCTAATCCTAAACCGTACGCTAACACTAAACCGTACCCTAACACGTACGCTCACCCTAAACCGTTGTCGTACCCTAACCTGTACCCTAAACCGAAGCCTTACCCTAACCCTTCCCCTAATCCTAACCCGTACGCTAACACTAACCCGTACCCTAACACGTACGCTCACCCTAAACCGTTGTCGTAACCTAACCTGTCCCCTAAACCGTCCCCGTACCCTAACCCTAACCCTAAACGTACCCCCTAACCCTAACCCTTACCCGAAGCCTTACCCAAACCCGTCCCCTAATCCTAACCCGTACGCTAACACTAAACCATACCCAAACACGTACGCTCACTCTAAAACGTTGTCGTACCCTAACTTGTCCCCCTAAACCGTCCCCGTCCTATAACCCTAACCCTAACCCTAATCCTAACCCTAACCCTAACCCTTACCGGAAGCCTTACCCTAACCCGTCCCCTAATCCTAAACTGTACGCTAACACTAACCCGTACCCTAACACGTACGCTCACCCTAAACCGTTGTCGTATGCTAACCTGTCCCCTAAACCATCCCCGACCTCTAACCCTAACCCTAACCCTAACCCTAAAACTAACCCTTACCCGAAGCCTTACCCTAACCCGTCCCCTAATCCTAACCCGTACGCTAACACTAAGCCGTACCCTAACACGTACACTCACACTAACCGTTGTCGTACCCTAACCTGTCCCTTAAACCGTCCCCGTCCCCGTCCCCTAACCCTAACCCTAACCCTAACCCTAACGCTTACCCGAAGAATTACACTAAACCGTCCCCTAATACTAACCCGTACGCTAACACTAATCCGTACCCTAACATGTACGCTCACCCTAAACCGTTGTCGTACCCTAACATTTCCCCTACACCGTCCCCGTCCCCTAACCCTAACCCTAACCCTAACCCTAACCCTTACCCGAAGCCTTACCCTAACCAGACCCCTAATCCTAACCCATACGCTAACACTAACCCATACCCTAACACGTACGCTGACCCTAAATGTTGTCGTACCCTAACCTGTCCCCTAAACCATCCCCGTCCCCTAAGCCTAACCCTAACCCTAAACCTTACCCGAAGCCTTACCCTAACCCGTCCCCTAATCCTAAACCGTACGCTAACACTAACCCGTACCCTAACACGTACGCTCACCCTAAACAATTGTCGTACTCTAACCTGTCCCCTAAACCGTCCCCGTCCCCTAACCCTACCCCTAACCCTAAGCCTAACCCTAACCTTTACCCGAAGCCTTACCCTGACACTTCCCCTAATCCTAACCCGTACGCTAACACTAACCCGTACCCTAACACGTACGCTCACCCTAAACCGTTGTCGTATCCTAACCTGTCCCCTAAACTGTCCCCGTCCCATAACCCTAACCCTAACCCTAACACTAACCCTAACCCTTACCCAATGCCTTACCCTAACCCGTCCCCTAATCCTAACCCGTAAGCTAACACTAACCCGTACCCTAACACGTACGCTCACCCTAAACCGTTGTCGTACCCTAACCTGTCCCCTAAACCGTCCCCGTCCCCTAACCCTAACCCTAAATCTACCCCTAAACCTAACCCTTACCCGAAGCCTTACCCTAACCCGTCCCCTAATCCTAACCCGTACGCTAACACTGAACCGTACCCTAACACGTACGCTCACCCTAAAACGTTGTCATACTCTAAACTGTCCCCTAAACCGTCCCCGTCCCATAACCCTAACCCTAAAGCTAACCCTAACCCTAACCCTTACCCGAAGCCTTACCCTAACCCGTTCCCTAATCCTAACCCTTACGATAACACTAACCCGTACCCTAACACGTACGCTCACCCTAAACCGTTGTCGTAAACTAACTTGTCCCCTAAACCGTCCCCATCCCCAAACCCTAACCCTAACCCTAACCCTAACCCTAACCCTAACCCTTACCCGAAGCCTTACCCTAACCCGTCCCCTAATCCTAACCCGTATGCTAACACTAACCCGTACCCTAACACGTACGCTCACACTAAACTGTTGTCGTACCCTAACCTATCCCCTAAACCGTCCCCGTCCCGTAACCCTAACCCTAAGCCTAACCGTAACCCTAACCCTTACCCGAAGCCTTACCCTAACCCGTCCCCTAATCCTAACCCGTACGCTAACACTAAACCATACCCTAACACGTACGCTCACCCTAAAACGTTGTCGTACCCTAATCTGTCCCCTAAACCGTCCCCGTCCCCTAACCCTAACCCTAAGCTTAACCCTAACCCTAACGCTTACCCGAAGCCTTACCGTAACCCGTCCCCTAATCCTAACCCGTACGCTAACACTAACCCGTACCCTAACACGTACGCTCACACTAAACTGTTGTCGTACCCTAACCTATCCCCTAAACCGTCCCCATCCCCTAACCCTAACCCTAACCCTAACCCTAACCCTAACCCTTACCCGAAGCCTTACCCTAACCCGTCCCCTAATCCTAACCCGTACGCTAACACTAAACCGTACACTAACGCGTACGCTCACACTAAACTGTTGTCGTACCCTAACCTATCCCCTAAACCGTCCTCGTCCCCTAACCCTAACCCTAAGCCTAACCCTAACCCTAACCCTTACCCGAAGCCTTACCCTAACCCGTCCCCTAATCCTAAACCGTACGCTAACACTAAACCGTACCCTAACACGTACGCTCACCGTAAACCGTTGTCGTACTCTAACCAGTACCCTAAACCGTCCCCGTCCCCTAACCCTAACCCTAACCCTAAGCCTAACCCTAACCCTTACCCGAAGCCTTACCCTAACCCGTCCCCTAATCCTAACCCGTACGCTAACACTAACCCGTACCCTAACACGTACGCTCACCCTAAACCGTTGTCGTACCCTAACCTGTCCCCTAAACCGTCCCCGTCCCCTAACCATAACCCTAACCCTAACCCTAACACTAACCCTTACACGAAGCCTTACCCTAACCCTTCCCCTAATCCTAACCCGTACGCTAACACTAAGCCGTACCCTAACACGTACGCTCACCCTAAATCGTTGTCGTATCCTAACCTGTCCCCTAAACATTCCCCGTCCCAGAACCCTAACCCTAACCCTTACCCTAACCCTAACCCTTACCCGATGACTTACCCTAACCAGTCCCCTAATCCTAACCCGTAAGCTAACACTAACCCGTACCCTAACACGTACGCTCACCCTAAAACGTTGTCGTACACAAACCTGTCCCCTAAACCGTCCCCGTGCCCTAACCCTAACCCGAAACCTACCCCTAACCCTAACCCTTACACGAGGTCTTACCCTAACCCGTCCCCTAATCCTAACCCGTACGCTAACACTAAACCGTACCCTAACACGTACGCTCATCCTATAACGTTGTCGTAACCTAACCTGTCCCCTAAACCGTCCCCGACCCATAACCCTAACCCTAACCCTAACCCTAACCCTAACCCTTACCCGAAGCCTTACCCTAACCCGTCCCCTAAACCTAACCCGTACGCTAACACTAACCCGTACCCTAACACGTACGCTCACCCTAAACCGTTGTCGTACGCTAACCTGTCCCCTAAACCATCCCCGACCTCTAACCCTAACCCTAACCCTAACCCTAAAACTAACCCTTACCCGAAGCCTTACCCTAACCCGTCCCCTAATCCTAACCAGTACGCTAACACTAACCCGTACCCTAACACGTACGCTCACACTAAACTGTTGTCGTACCCTAACCTATCCCCTAAACCGTCCCCGTCCCCTAACCCTAACCCTAAGCTTAACCCTAACCCTAACGCTTACCCGAAGACTTACCCTAACCCGTCCCCTAATCCTAACCCGTACGCTAACACTAAACTGTACCCTATCACGTACGCTCACCCTAAACAGTTGTCGTACCCTAACCTGTCCCCTAAACCGTCCCCATCCCCTAACCCTAACACTAACCCTAAGCCTAACCCTAACCCTTACCCGAAGCCTTACCCTAATCCGTCCCGTAATCCTAACCCGTACGCTAACACTAACCCATACCCTAACACGTACGCTCACCCTAAACCGTTGTCGTACCCTAAACTGTCCCCTAAACCGTCCCCGTACCCTAACCCTAACCCTAGGCCTATCCCTAACTCTTACCCGAAGCCTTACACTAACCCTTCCCCTAATCCTAACCCGTACGCTAACACTAAGCCGTACCCTAACACGTACGCTCACCCTAAACCGTTGTCGTACCCTAACCTGTCCCCTAAACCGTCCCCGTACCCTAACCATAACCCTAAACCTACCCCTAAACCTAACCCTTACCCGAAGCCTTACCCTAACCCATCCCCTAAACCTAACCCGTACGCTAACACTAACCCGTACCCTAAAACGTACGCTGATCCTAAACCGTTGTCGTACCCTAACCTGTCCCCTAAACCGTCCCCGTCCCCTAAACCTAACCCTAACCCTAACCCTTAACCGAAGCCTTACCCTAACCAGTCCCCTAATCCTAACCCGTACGCTAACACTAACCCGTACCCTAACATGTACGCTGACCCTAAACCGTTGTTGTAAACAAACTTGTCCCCTAAACCGTCCCCATCCCCTAATCCTAACCCTAACCCTAACCCTAATGCTAACCCTTACCCGAAGCCTTACCCTAAACCGTCCCCTAATCCTAACCCGTTCGCTAACACTAACCCGTACCCTAACACGTACGCTCACCCTAAACCGTTGTCGTACCCTAAACTGTCCCATAAACCGTCCCCGTCCCCAACCCTAACCCTAACCCTAACCCTAACACTAACCCTTACACGAAGCCTTACCCTAACCCTTCCCCTAATCCTAACCCGTACGCTAACACTAAGCCGTACCCTAACACGTACGCTCACCCTAAATCGTTGTCGTATCCTAACCTGTCCCCTAAACATTCCCCGTCCCAGAACACTAACCCTAACCCTTACCCTAACCCGTCCCCTAATCCTAACCCGTAAGCTAACACTAACCAGTACCCTAACACGTACGCTCACCCTAAAATGTTGTCGTACCCTAACCTGTCCCCTAAACCGTCCCCGTCCCCTAACCCTAACCCAAAACCTACCCCTAACCCTCACCCATACCCGAAGCCTTACCCTAACCCGTCCCCTAATCCTAACCCGTACGCTAACACTATACCGCACCCTAACACGTACACTCACCCTATAACGTTGTCGTAACCTAACCTGTCCCCTAAACCGTCCCCGTCCCATAACCCTAACCCTAACCCTAACCCTAACCCTTACCCGAAGCCTTACCCTAACCCGTCCCCTAATCCTAACCCGTACGCTAACACTAACCCGTACCCTAACACGTACGCTCACCCTAAACCGTTGTCGTACGCTAACCTGTCCCCTAAACCATCCCCGACCTCTAACCCTAACCCTAACCCTAACCCTAAAACTAACCCTTACCCGAAGCCTTACCCTAACCCGTCCACTAATCCTAACCCGTACGCTAACACTAACCCGTACCATAACACGTACGCTCACAGTAAACTCTTGTCGTACCCTAACCTATCCCCTAAACCGTCCCCGTCCCCTAACCCTAACCCTAAGCCTAACCCTAACCCTAACCCTTACCCGAAGCCTTACCCTAACCCGTCCCCTAATCCTAACCCGTACGCTAACACTAACACGTACCCTAACACGTACGCTCACCCTAAACCGTTGTCGTACCCTAACCTGTCCCCTAAACCGTCCCCGTCCCCGTCCCCTAACCCTAACCCTAACCCTAACCCTAACCCTTAACCGAAGCCTTAACCTAACCCTTCCCCTAATCCTAACCCGTACACTAACACTAAGCCGTACCCTAACACGTACGCTCACCCTAAACCGTTGTCGTATCCTAACCTGTCCCCTAAACTGTCCCCGTCCCATAAACCTAACCCTAACCCTAACCCTAACCCTAACCCTTCCCCGATGCCTTACCCTAACCCGTCCCCTAATCCTAACCCGTAAGCTAACACTAACCCGTACCCTAACACGTACGCTCACCCTAAACCGTTGTCGTACCCTAACCTGTCCCCTAAACCGTCCCCATCCCCTAACCCTAACCCTAACCCTAACCCTTACCCGAAGCCTTACCCTAACCCGTCCCCTAATCCTAAACCGTACGCTAACACTAACCCGTACCCTAACACGTACGCTCACCCTAAACCGTTGTCGTACCCTAACCTGTCCCCTAAACCGTCCCCGTCCCCTAACCCTAACCCTAACCCTAAGCCTAACCCTAACCCTTACCCGAAGCCTTACCCTAACCCGTCCCCTAATCCTAACCCGTACGCTAACACTAACCCGTACCCTAACACGTACACTCACCTTAAACCGTTGTCGTACCCTAAACTGTCCCCTAAACCGTCCCCGTCCCCTAACCCTAACCCTAACCCTAACCCTAACCCTAACCCTTACCCGAAGCCTTACCCTAACCCTTCCCCTAATCCTAACCCGTACACTAACACTAAGCCGTACCCTAACACGTACGCTCACCCTAAACCGTTGTCGTATCCTAACCTGTCCCCTAAACTGTCCCCGTCCCATAACCCTAACCCTAACCCTAACCCTAACCCTAACCCTTACCCGATGCCTTACCCTAACCCGTCCCCTAATCCTAACCCGTATGCTAACACTAACCCGTACCCTAACACGTACGCTCACCCTAAACCGTTGTCATACCCTAAACTGTCCCCTAAACCGTCCCCATCCCCTAACCCTAACCCTAACCCTAACCCTAACCCTTACCCGAAGCCTTACCCTAACCCGTCCCCTAATCCTAACCCGTACGCTAACACTTACGCGTACCCTAACACGTACGCTCACCCTAAACCGTTGTCGTACACTAACCTGTCCCCTAAACTGTCCCCGTGCCATAACCCTAACCCTATCCCTAACCCTTACCCTAACCCTTACCCAAAGCCTTACCCTAACCTGTCCCCTAATCCTAACCCGTACGCTAACACTAACCCGTACCCTAACACGTACGCTCACCCTAAACCGTTGTCGTACCCTAACCTGTCCCCTAAACCATCCCCGTCCTCTAACCCTAACCCTAACCCTAACCCTAACCCTAACCCTTACCCGAAGCCTTACCGTTACCCGTCCCCTAATCCTAACCCGTACGCTAACACTGACCCGTACCCTAACACGTACGCTCACACTAAACTGTTGTCGTACACTAACTTATCCCCTAAACCGTCCCCGTCCCCTAACCCTAACCCTAACCCTAACCCTAACCCTAACCCGTCCCCTAATCCTAACCCGTACGCTAACACTAACCCGTACCCTAACACGTACGCTCACCCTAAACCGTTGTCGTATCCTAAACTGTCCCCTAAACAGTCCCCGTCCCAAAACCCAACCCTAACCCTAACCCTATCCCTAAACCTTACCCGATGCCTTACCCTAACCCGTCCCCTAATCCTAACCCGTAAGCTAATACTAACCCGTACCCTAACACGTACGCTCACCCTAAAACGTTGTCGTACCCTAACCTGTCCCCTAAACCGTCCCCGTCCCCTAACCCTAACCCGAAACCTACCCCTAACCCTAACCCTTACCCGAAGCCTTACCCTAACCCGTGCCCTAATCCTAACCCGTACGCTAACACAAAACCCTACCCTAACACGTACGCTCACCGTATAACGTTGTCATACCCTAACCTGTCCCCTAAACCGTCCCCGTCCCATAACCCTAACCCTAACCCTAACCCTAACCCTAACCCTTACCCGAAGCCTTACCCTAACCCGTCCCCTAATCCTAACCCGTACGCTAACACTAACACGTACCCTAACACGTACGCTCACACTAAACTGTTGTCGTACCCTAACCTATCCCCTAAACCGTCCCTGTCCCCTAACCCTAACCCTAAGCCTAACCCTAACCCTAACCCTTACCCGAAGCCTTACCCTAACCCGTCCCCTAATCCTAACCCGTACGCTAACACTAACCCGTACCCTAACACGTACGCTCACCCTAAACCGTTGTCGTACCCTAACCTGTCCCCTAAACCGTCCCCGTCCCCTAACCCTAACCCTAAGCCTAACCCTAACCCTTACCAGAAGCCTTACCCTAACCCGTCCCCTAATCCTAACCCGTACGCTAACACTAACCCGTACCCTAACACGTACACTCACCCTAAACAGTTGTCGTACCCTAAACTGTCCCCTAAACCGTCCCCGTCCCCGTCCCCTAACCCTAACCCTAACCCTAACCCTAACCCTTACCCGAAGCCTTACCCTAACCCTTCCCCTAATCCTAACCCGTACGCTAACACTAAGCCATACCCTAACACGTACGCTCACCCTAAACCATTGTCGTATCCTAACCTGTCCCCTAAACTGTCCCCGTCCCATAACCCTAACCCTAACCCTAACCCTAACCCTAACCCTTACCCAATGCCATACCCTAACCCGTCCCCTAATCCTAACCCGTAAGCTAACACTAACCCGTACCCTAACACGTACGCTCACCCTAAACCGTGGTCGTACCCTAACCTGTCCCCTAAACCGTCCCCATTCTTTAACCCTAACCCTAACCCTAACCTTAACCCTAACCCTTACCCGAAGCCTTACCCTAACCCGTCCCCTAATCCTAACCCGTACGCTAACACTTACCCGTACACTAACACGTACGCTCACCCTAAACCGTTGTCGTACACTAACCTGTCCCCTAAACTGTCCCCGTGCCATAACCCTAACCCTATCCCTAACCCTAACCCTAACCCTTACCCGAAGCCTTACCCTAACACGTCCCCTAATCCTAACCCGTACGCTAACACTAACCCGTACCCTAACACGTACACTCACACTAAACTGTTGTCGTACCCTAACCTATCCCCTAAACCGTCCCCGTCCCCTAACCCTAACCCTAAGCCTAACCCTAACCCTAACCCTTACCCGAAGCCTTACCCTAACCCGTCCCCTAAACCTAACCCGTACGCTAACACTAACCCGTACCCTAACACGTACGCTCACCCTAAACCGTTGTCGTACGCTAACCTGTCCCCTAAACCATCCCCGACCTCTAACCCTAACCCTAACCCTAACCCTAAAACTAACCCTTACCCGAAGCCTTACCCTAACCCGTCCCCTAATCCTAACCAGTACGCTAACACTAACCCGTACCCTAACACGTACGCTCACACTAAACTGTTGTCGTACCCTAACCTATCCCCTAAACCGTCCCCGTCCCCTAACCCTAACCCTAAGCTTAACCCTAACCCTAACGCTTACCCGAAGCCTTACCCTAACCCGTCCCCTAATCCTAACCCGTACGCTAACACTAAACTGTACCCTATCACGTACGCTCACCCTAAACAGTTGTCGTACCCTAACCTGTCCCCTAAACCGTCCCCATCCCCTAACCCTAACACTAACCCTAAGCCTAACCCTAACCCTTACCCGAAGCCTTACCCTAATCCGTCCCGTAATCCTAACCCGTACGCTAACACTAACCCATACCCTAACACGTACGCTCACCCTAAACCGTTGTCGTACCCTAAACTGTCCCCTAAACCGTCCCCGTACCCTAACCCTAACCCTAGGCCTATCCCTAACTCTTACCCGAAGCCTTACACTAACCCTTCCCCTAATCCTAACCCGTACGCTAACACTAAGCCGTACCCTAACACGTACGCTCACCCTAAACCGTTGTCGTACCCTAACCTGTCCCCTAAACCGTCCCCGTCCCCTAACCATAACCCTAAACCTACCCCTAAACCTAACCCTTACCCGAAGCCTTACCCTAACCCATCCCCTAAACCTAAACCGTACGCTAACACTAACCCGTACCCTAAAACGTACGCTGATCCTAAACCGTTGTCGTACCCTAACCTGTCCCCTAAACCGTCCCCGTCCCCTAAACCTAACCCTAACCCTAACCCTTAACCGAAGCCTTACCCTAACCAGTCCCCTAATCCTAACCCGTACGCTAACACTAACCCGTACCCTAACATGTACGCTGACCCTAAACCGTTGTTGTAAACAAACTTGTCCCCTAAACCGTCCCCATCCCCTAATCCTAACCCTAACCCTAACCCTAATGCTAACCCTTACCCGAAGCCTTACCCTAAACCGTCCCCTAATCCTAACCCGTTCGCTAACACTAACCCGTACCCTAACACGTACGCTCACCCTAAACCGTTGTCGTACCCTAAACTGTCCCATAAACCGTCCCCGTCCCCAACCCTAACCCTAACCCTAACCCTAACACTAACCCTTACACGAAGCCTTACCCTAACCCTTCCCCTAATCCTAACCCGTACGCTAACACTAAGCCGTACCCTAACACGTACGCTCACCCTAAATCGTTGTCGTATCCTAACCTGTCCCCTAAACATTCCCCGTCCCAGAACACTAACCCTAACCCTTACCCTAACCCGTCCCCTAATCCTAACCCGTAAGCTAACACTAACCAGTACCCTAACACGTACGCTCACCCTAAAATGTTGTCGTACCCTAACCTGTCCCCTAAACCGTCCCCGTCCCCTAACCCTAACCCAAAACCTACCCCTAACCCTCACCCATACCCGAAGCCTTACCCTAACCCGTCCCCTAATCCTAACCCGTACGCTAACACTATACCGCACCCTAACACGTACACTCACCCTATAACGTTGTCGTAACCTAACCTGTCCCCTAAACCGTCCCCGTCCCATAACCCTAACCCTAACCCTAACCCTAACCCTTACCCGAAGCCTTACCCTAACCCGTCCCCTAATCCTAACCCGTACGCTAACACTAACCCGTACCCTAACACGTACGCTCACCCTAAACCGTTGTCGTACGCTAACCTGTCCCCTAAACCATCCCCGACCTCTAACCCTAACCCTAACCCTAACCCTAAAACTAACCCTTACCCGAAGCCTTACCCTAACCCGTCCACTAATCCTAACCCGTACGCTAACACTAACCCGTACCATAACACGTACGCTCACAGTAAACTCTTGTCGTACCCTAACCTATCCCCTAAACCGTCCCCGTCCCCTAACCCTAACCCTAAGCCTAACCCTAACCCTAACCCTTACCCGAAGCCTTACCCTAACCCGTCCCCTAATCCTAACCCGTACGCTAACACTAACACGTACCCTAACACGTACGCTCACCCTAAACCGTTGTCGTACCCTAACCTGTCCCCTAAACCGTCCCCGTCCCCGTCCCCTAACCCTAACCCTAACCCTAACCCTAACCCTTAACCAAAGCCTTAACCTAACCCTTCCCCTAATCCTAACCCGTACACTAACACTAAGCCGTACCCTAACACGTACGCTCACCCTAAACCGTTGTCGTATCCTAACCTGTCCCCTAAACTGTCCCCGTCCCATAAACCTAACCCTAACCCTAACCCTAACCCTAACCCTTCCCCGATGCCTTACCCTAACCCGTCCCCTAATCCTAACCCGTAAGCTAACACTAACCCGTACCCTAACACGTACGCTCACCCTAAACCGTTGTCGTACCCTAACCTGTCCCCTAAACCGTCCCCATCCCCTAACCCTAACCCTAACCCTAACCCTTACCCGAAGCCTTACCCTAACCCGTCCCCTAATCCTAAACCGTACGCTAACACTTACCCGTACCCTAACACGTACGCTCACCCTAAACCGTTGTCGTACACTAACCTGTCCCCTAAACTGTCCCCGTGCCATAACTCTAACCCTAACCCTAACCCTAACCCTAACCCTTACCCGAAGCCTTACCCTAACCCTTCCCCTAATCCTAACCCGTACGCTAACACTAAGCCGTACCCTAACACGTACGCTCACCCTAAACCGTTGTCGTACCCTAACCTGTCCCCTAAACCGTCCCCGTCCCCTACCCCTAACCCGAAACCTACCCCTAAACCTAACCCTTACCCGAAGCCTTACACTAACCCGTCCCATAATCCTAACCCGTACGCTAACACTAAACCATACCCTAACACGTACGCTCACCCTGTAACGTTGTCGTACCCTCACCTGTACCCTAAACCGTCCCCTTCCCATAACCCTAAACCTAACCCTAACCCTAATCCTAACCCTTACCCGAAGCCTTACCCTAACCCGTCCCCTAATCCTAACCCGTACGCTAACACTAACCCGTACCCTAACACGTACGCTCACACTAAACTGTTGTCGTACCCTAAACTAACCCCTAAACCGTCCCCTAACCTTAACCCTAAGCCTAACCCTAACCCTAACCCTTACCCGAAGCCTTACACTAACCCGTCCCCTAATCCTCACCGTACGCTAACACTAACCCGTACCCTAACACGTACGCTCACCCTAAACCGTTGTCGTACCCTAACCTGTCCCCTAAACCGTCCCCGTCCCCTAACCCTAACCCTAACCCTAAGCCTAACCCTAACCCTTACCCGAAGCCTTACCCTAACCCGTCCCCTAATCCTAACCCGTACGCTAACACTAACCCGTACCCTAACACGTACACTCACCTTAAACCGTTGTCGTACCCTAAACTGTCCCCTAAACCGTCCCCGTCCCCTAACCCTAACCCTAACCCTAACCCTAACCCTAACCCTTACCCGAAGCCTTACCCTAACCCTTCCCCTAATCCTAACCCGTACACTAACACTAAGCCGTACCCTAACACGTACGCTCACCCTAAACCGTTGTCGTATCCTAACCTGTCCCCTAAACTGTCCCCGTCCCATAACCCTAACCCTAACCCTAACCCTAACCCTAACCCTTACCCGATGCCTTACCCTAACCCGTCCCCTAATACTAACCCGTATGCTAACACTAACCCGTACCCTAACACGTACGCTCACCCTAAACCGTTGTCATACCCTAAACTGTCCCCTAAACCGTCCCCATCCCCTAACCCTAACCCTAACCCTAACCCTAACCCTTACCCGAAGCCTTACCCTAACCCGTCCCCTAATCCTAACCCGTACGCTAACACTTACGCGTACCCTAACACGTACGCTCACCCTAAACCGTTGTCGTACACTAACCTGTCCCCTAAACTGTCCCCGTGCCATAACCCTAACCCTATCCCTAACCCTTACCCTAACCCTTACCCAAAGCCTTACCCTAACCTGTCCCCTAATCCTAACCCGTACGCTAACACTAACCCGTACCCTAACACGTACGCTCACCCTAAACCGTTGTCGTACCCTAACCTGTCCCCTAAACCATCCCCGTCCTCTAACCCTAACCCTAACCCTAACCCTAACCCTAACCCTTACCCGAAGCCTTACCGTTACCCGTCCCCTAATCCTAACCCGTACGCTAACACTGACCCGTACCCTAACACGTACGCTCACACTAAACTGTTGTCGTACACTAACTTATCCCCTAAACCGTCCCCGTCCCCTAACCTTAACCCTAACCCTAACCCTAACCCTAACCCGTCCCCTAATCCTAACCCGTACGCTAACACTAACCCGTACCCTAACACGTACGCTCACCCTAAACCGTTGTCGTATCCTAAACTGTCCCCTAAACAGTCCCCGTCCCAAAACCCAACCCTAACCCTAACCCTATCCCTAAACCTTACCCGATGCCTTACCCTAACCCGTCCCCTAATCCTAACCCGTAAGCTAATACTAACCCGTACCCTAACACGTACGCTCACCCTAAACCGTTGTCGTACCCTAACCTGTCCCCTAAACCGTCCCCGTCCCCTAACCCTAACCCTAAGCCTAACCCTAACCCTTACCAGAAGCCTTACCCTAACCCGTCCCCTAATCCTAACCCGTACGCTAACACTAACCCGTACCCTAACACGTACACTCACCCTAAACAGTTGTCGTACCCTAAACTGTCCCCTAAACCGTCCCCGTCCCCGTCCCCTAACCCTAACCCTAACCCTAACCCTAACCCTTACCCGAAGCCTTACCCTAACCCTTCCCCTAATCCTAACCCGTACGCTAACACTAAGCCATACCCTAACACGTACGCTCACCCTAAACCATTGTCGTATCCTAACCTGTCCCCTAAACTGTCCCCGTCCCATAACCCTAACCCTAACCCTAACCCTAACCCTAACCCTTACCCAATGCCTTACCCTAACCCGTCCCCTAATCCTAACCCGTAAGCTAACACTAACCCGTACCCTAACACGTACGCTCACCCTAAACCGTGGTCGTACCCTAACCTGTCCCCTAAACCGTCCCCATTCTTTAACCCTAACCCTAACCCTAACCTTAACCCTAACCCTTACCCGAAGCCTTACCCTAACCCGTCCCCTAATCCTAACCCGTACGCTAACACTTACCCGTACCCTAACACGTACGCTCACCCTAAACCGTTGTCGTACACTAACCTGTCCCCTAAACTGTCCCCGTGCCATAACCCTAACCCTATCCCTAACCCTAACCCTAACCCTTACCCGAAGCCTTACCCTAACATGTCCCCTAATCCTAACCCGTACGCTAACACTAACCCGTACCCTAACACGTACACTCACACTAAACTGTTGTCGTACCCTAACCTATCCCCTAAACCGTCCCCGTCCCCTAACCCTAACCCTAAGCCTAACCCTAACCCTAACCCTTACCCGAATCCTTACCCTAACCCGTCCCCTAATCCTAACCCGTACGCTAACACTAACCCGTACCCTAACACGTACGCTCACCCTAAACCGTTGTCGTACCCTAAACTGTCCCCTAAACCATCCCCGTCCCCTAACCCTAACCCTAACCCTAACCCTAACCCTAACCTTTACCCGAAGCCTTACCCTAATCCTTCCCCTAATCCTAAACCATACGCTAACACTAAGCCGTACCCTAACACGTACGCTCACCCTAAACCGTTGTCGTATCCTAACCTGTCCCCTAAACTGTCCCCGTCCCATAACCCTAACCCTAACCCTAACCCTAACCCTAACCCTTACCCGATGCCTTACCCTAACCCGTCCCCTAATCCTAACCCGTAAGCTAACACTAACCCGTACCCTAACACGTACGCTCACCCTAAACCGTTGTCATACCCTAACCGGTCCCCTAAACCGTCCCCGTCCCCTAACCCTACCCCTAACCCTAACCCTTACCCGAAGCCTTACTCTAACCTGTCCCCTAATCCTAACCTGTACGCTAACACTAACCCGTACCCTAACATGTACGCTCACCCTAAACCGTTGTCGTACCCTAACCTATCCCCTAAACCATCCCCGTCCTCTAACCCTAAACCTAACCCTAACCCTAAACCTAACCCTTACCCGAAGCCTTACCCTAACCCGTCCCCTAATCCTAACCCGTACGCTAACACTAACCCGTACCCTAACACGTACGCTCACACTAAACTGTTGTCGTACACTAACTTATCCCCTAAACCGTCCCCGTCCCCAAACCCTAACCCTAAGCCTAACCCTAACCCTAACCCTTACCCGAAGCCTTACCCTAACCAGTCCCCTAATCCTAACCCGTACGCTAACACTAACCCGTACCCTAACACGTACGCTCACCCTAAACCGTGGTCGTATCCTAAACTGTCCCCTAAACAGTCCCCGTCCCAGAACCCTAACCCTAACCCTAACCCTATCCCTAATCCTTACCCGATGCCTTACCCTAACAGGTCCCCTAATCCTAACCCGTAAGCTAACACTAACCCGTACCCTAACACGTACGCTCACCCTAAAACGTTGTCGTACCCTAACCTGTCCCCTAAACCGTCCCCGTCCCCTAACCCTAACCCAAAACCTACCCCTAACCCTAACCCTTACCCGAAGCCTTACCCTAACACGTGCCCTAATCCTAACCCGTACGCTAACACTAAACCGTACCCTAACACGTACGCTCACCCTATAACGTTGTCGTACCCTAACCTGTCCCCTAAACCGTCCACGTCCCATAACCCTAACCCTAACCCTAACCCTAATCCTAACCCTTACCCGAAGCCTTACCCTAACCCGTCCCCTAATCCTAACCCGTACGCTAACACTAACACGTACCCTAACACGTACGCTCACACTAAACTGTTGTCGTACCATAACCTATCCCCTAAACCGTCCCTGTCCCCTAACCCTAACCCTAAGCCTAACCCTAACCCTAACCCTTACCCGAAGCCTTACCCTAACCCGTCCCCTAATCCTAACCCGTACGCTAACACTAACCCGTACCCTAACACGTACGCTCACCCTAAACCGTTGTCGTACCCTAACCTGTCCCCTAAACCGTCCCCGTCCCCTAACCCTAACCCTAAGCCTAACCCTAACCCTTACCCGAAGCCTTACCCTAACCCGTCCCCTAATCCTAACCCGTACGCTAACACTAACCCGTACCCTAACACGTATGCTTACCCTAAACCGTTGTCGTACCCTAAACTGTCCCCTAAACCGTCCCCTAACCCTAACCCTAACCCTAACCCTAAACCTAACCCTAACCCTTACCCGAAGCCTTACCCTAACCCTTCCCCTAATCCTAACCCGTACGCTAACACTAAGCCATACCCTAACACGTACGCTCACCCTAAACCATTGTCGTATCCTAACCTGTCCCCTAAACTGTCCCCGTCCCATAACCCTAACCCTAACCCTAACCCTAACCCTTACCCGATGCCTTACACTAACACGTCCCCTAATCCTAACCCGTACGCTAACACTAACCCGTACCCTAACACGTACGCTCACACTAAACTGTTGTCGTACCCTAACCTATCCCCTAAACCGTCCCCGTCCCCTAACCCTAACCCTAAGCCTAACCCTAACCCTAACCTTTACCCGAAGCCTTACCCTAACCCGTCCCCTAATCCTAATCCGTACGCTAACACTAACCCGTACCCTAACACGTACGCTCACCCTAAACCATTGGCGTACCCTAACCTGTCCCATAAACCGTCCCCGTCCCTTAACCCTAACCCTAACCCTAAGCCTAACCCTAACCCTTACCCGAATCCTTACACTAACCCGTCCCCTAATCCTAACCCGTACGCTAACACTAACCCGTACCCTAACACGTACGCTCACCCTAAACCGTTGTCGTACCCTAAACTGTCCCCTAAACCATCCCCGTCCCCTAACCCTAACGCTAACCCTAACCCTAACCCTAACCCTTACCCGAAGCCTTACCCTAACCCTTCCCCTAATCCTAAATCGAACGCTAACACTAAGCAGTACCCTAACACGTACGCTCACCTTAAACCGTTGTCGTATCCTAACCTGTCCCCTAAACTGTCCCCGTGCCATAACCCTAACCCTAACCCTAACCCTAACCCTAACCCTTAACCGATGCCTTATCCTAACCCGTCCCCTAATCCTAACCCGTAAGCTAACACTAACCCGTACCCTAACACGTACGCTCACCCTAAACCGTTGTCGTACCCTAACCTGTCCCCTAAACCGTCCCCATTCTTTAACCCTAACCCTAACCCTAACCTTAACCCTAACCCTTACCCGAAGCCTTACCCTAACCCGTCCCCTAATCCTAACCCGTACGCTAACACTTACCCGTACCCTAACACGTACGCTCACCCTAAAACGTTGTCGTACACTAACCTGTCCCCTAAACTGTCCCCGTGCCATAACCCTAACCCTATCCCTAACCCTAACCCTAACCCTTACCCGAAGCCTTACCCTAACACGTCCCCTAATCCTAACCCGTACGCTAACACTAAACCGTACCCTAACACGTATGCTCACACTAAATAGTTGTCGTACCCTAACCTATCCCCTAAACCGTCCCCGTCCCCTAACCCTAACCCTAAGCCTAACCCTAACCCTAACCTTTACCCGAAGCCTTACCCTAACCCGTCCCCTAATCCTAATCCGTACGCTAACACTAACCCGTACCCTAACACGTACGCTCACCCTAAACCGTTGTCGTACCCTAACCTGTCCCATAAACCGTCCCCGTCCCTTAACCCTAACCCTAACCCTAAGCCTAACCCTAACCCTTACCCGAATCCTTACCCTAACCTGTCCCCTAATCCTAACCCGTACGCTAACACTAACCCGTACCCTAACACGTACGCTCACCCTAAACCGTTGTCGTACCCTAAACTGTCCCCTAAACCATCCCCGTCCCCTAACCCTAACCCTAACCCTAACCCTAACCCTAACCCTTACCCGAAGCCTTACCCTAACCCTTCCCCTAATCCTAAACCGAACGCTAACACTAAGCAGTACCCTAACACGTACGCTCACCTTAAACCGTTGTCGTATCCTAACCTGTCCCCTAAACTGTCCCCGTGCCATAACCCTAACCCTAACCCTAACCCTAACCCTAACCCTTAACCGATGCCTTATCCTAACCTGTCCCCTAATCCTAACCCGTAAGCTAACACTAACCCGTACCCTAACACGTACGCTCACCCTAAACCGTTGTCGTACCCTAACCTGTCCCCTAAACCGTCCCCATCCCCTAACCCTAACCCTAACCCTAACCCTAAACCTAACCCTTACCCGAAGCCTTACCCTAACCCGTCCCCGAATCCTAACCCGTACGCTAACACTAAACCGTACCCTAACACTTACGCTGACCCTAAACTGTTGTCGTACACTAACCTGTCCCCTAAACAGTCCCCGTGCCATAACCCTAACCCTAACCCTAACCCTAACCCTAACCCTTACACGAAGCCTTACCCGAACCCTTCTCCTAATCCTAACCCGTACGCTAACACTAACCCGTACCCTAACACATACGCTGACCCTAAACCGTTGTCGTACCCATAACTGTCCCCTAAACCGTCACCGTCCCCTAACACTAACCCTAACGCTAACCCTAACCCTAACCCTAACCCTTACCCGAAGCCTTACCCTAACCCGTCCCCTAATTCTAACCCTTACGCTAACACTAAACCGTACCCTAACACTTACGCTCACCCTAAAACGTTGTCATACCCTACCCTGTCCCCTAAACCGTCCCCGTCCCATAACCCTAACCCTAACCCTAACCCTAACCCTAACCCTTACCCGAAGCCTTACCCTAACCCGTCCCCTAATCCTAACCCGTACGGTAAAACTAACCCGTACCCTAACACGTACGCTCACCCTAAACCGTTGTCGTAAACTAACTTGTCCCCTAAACCGTCCCCATCCCCTAACCCTAACCCTAACACTAACCCTAACCCTAACCCTTACCCGAAGTCTTACCCTATCCCGTCCCCTAATCCTAACCCGTAAGCTAACACTAACCCGTACCCTAACACGTACGCTCACCCTAAACCGTTGTCATACCCTAACCTGTCCCCTAAACCATCCCCGGCCTCTAAGCCTAACCCTAACCCTAACCCTAAACCTAACCCTTATGCGAAGCCTTACCCTAACCCGTCCCCTAATCCTAAACCGTACGCTAACACTAACCCGTACCCTAACACGTACGCTCACCCTAAAAGGTTGTCGTACCCTAACCTGTCCCCTAAACGGTCCCCGTCCCCTAACCCTAACCCTAAAGCTACCCCTATCCCTAAACCTTACCCGAAGCCTTACCCTAACCCGTCCCCTAATCCTAACCCGTACGCTAACACTAACCCGTACCCTAACACGTACGCTCAACCTAAACCGTTGTCGTACCCTAACCTGTCCCCTAAACCGTCCCCATCCCCTAACCCTAACCCTAAACCTACCCCTAAACCTAACCCTTACCCGAAGCCTTACCCTAACCCGTCCCCTAATCCTAACCCGTACGCTAACACTAAACCGTACCCTAACACGTACGCTCACCCTAAAATGTTGTCGTACCCTAACCTGTCCCCTAAACCGTCCCCGTCCCATAACCCTAACCCTAACCCTAACCCTAACTCTAACCCTTACCCGAAGCCTTACCCTAACCCGTCCCCTAATCCTAACCAGTACGCTAACACTAACCCGAACCCTAACACGTACGCTCACCCTAAACCGTTGTCGTACCCTAACCTGTCCCCTAAACCATCCCCGTCCTCTAACCCTAACCCTAACCCTAACCCTAAACCTAACCCTTACCCGAAGCCTTACCCAAACCCGTCTCCTAATCCTAACCCGTACTCTAACACTAACCCGTACCCTAACACGTACGCTCACACTAAACTGTTGTCGTACCCTAACCTATCCCCTAAACTTTCCCCGTCCCCTAACCCTAACCCTAAGCCTAACCCTAACTCTAACCCTTACCCGAAGCCTTACCCTAACCCGTCACCTAATCCTAACCCGTACGCTAACACTAACCCGTACCCTAACACGTACGCTCACCCTAAACCGTTGTCGTATCCTAACATGTCCCCTAAACTGTCCCGATCCCATAACCCTAACCCTAACCCTAACCCTAACCCTAACCCTTACCCGATGCCTTACGCTAACCCGTCCCGTAATCCTAACCCGTACGCTAACACTAACCCGTACCCTAACACGTACGCTCACCCTAAACCGTTGTCGTATACTGACATGTCCCCTAATCCGTCCCCATCCCCTAACCCTAACCCTAACCCTAACCCTAACCCTAACCCTAACCCTAACCCTTACCCGAAGCCTTACCCTAACCCGTCCCCTAATCCTAACCCGTACGCTAACACTAAACTGTACCCTAACACGTACGCTCACCCTAAACCGTTGTCGTACCCTAACCTGTCCCCTAAACCGTCCCCGTCCCCTAACCCTAACCCTAACCCTAAGCCTAACCCTAACCCTTACCCGAAGCCTTACACTAACCCGTCCCGTAATCCTAACCCGTACGCTAACACTAACCCGTACCCTAACACGTACGCTCACCCTAAACCGTTGTCGTACCCTAAACTGTCCCCTAACCCGTCCCCGTACCCTAACCCTAACCCTAACCCTAACCCTAACACTTACCCGAAGCCTTACCCTATCCCGTCCCCTAATCCTAACCCGTTCGCTAACACTAATCCGTACCCTAACACGTACGCTCACACTAAACCGTTGTCGTACCTTAAACTGTCCCCTAAACCGTCCCCGTCCCCTAACCCTAACCCTAACCCTAACCCTAACCCTAACCCTTACCCGAAGCCTTACCCTAACACGTCCCCTAATCCTAACCTGTACGCTAACACTAAGCCGTACCCTAACACGTACGCTCACCCTAAATCGTTGTCGTATCCTTACCTGTCCCCTAAACATTCCCCGTCCCAGAACCCTAACCCTAACCCTTACCCTAAACCTAACCCTTACCCGATGCCTTACACTAATCCGTCCCCTAATCCTAAACCGTAAGCTAACACTAACCCATTCCCTAACACGTACGCTCACCCTAAACTGTTGTCGTACCCTAACCTGTCCCCTAAACCGTCCCCGTCCCCTAACCATAACCCTAAACCTACCCCTAACCCTAACCCTTACCCGAAGCCTTACCCTAACCCATCCCCTAATCCTAACCCGTACTCTAACACTAACCCGTACCCTAAAACGTACGCTGACCCTAAACAGTTGTCGTAAACAAACTTGTCCCCTAAACCGTCCCCATCCCCTAATCCTAACCCTAACCCTAACCCTTACCCGAAGCCTTACCCTAACACGTCCCCTAATCCTAACCCGTACGCTAACACTAACCCGTACCCTAACACGTACGCTCACCCTAAACCGTTGTCGTACGCTAACCTGTCCCCTAAACCATCCCCGACCTCTAACCCTAACCCTAACCCTAACCCTAAAACTAACCCTTACCCGAAGCCTTACCCTAACCCGTCCCCTAATCCTAACCCGTACGCTAACACTAACCCGTACCCTAACACGTACGCTCACACTAAATTCTTGTCGTACACTAACCTATCCCCTAAACCGTCCCCGTCCCCTAACCCTAACCCTAAGCCTAACCCTAAGCCTATCCGTTACCCGAAGCCTTACCCTATCCCGTCCCCTAATCCTAACCCGTACGCTAACACTAACCCGTACCCTAACACGTTCGCTCACCCTAAACCGTTGTCGTACCCTAACCTGTCCCCTAAACCGTCCCCGTCCCCTAACCCTAACCCTAACCCTAACCCTAACCCTAACCCTTACCCGAAGCCTTACCCTAACCCTTCCCCTAATCCTAACCCGTACACTAACACTAAGCCGTACCCTAACACGAACGCTCACCCTAAACCGTTGTCGTATCCTAACCTGTCCCCTAAACTGTCCCCGTCCCATAAACCTAACCCTAACCCTAACCCTATCCCTAACCCTTACCCGATGCCTTACCCTAACCCGTCCCCTAATCCTAACCCGTAAGCTAACACTAACCCGTACCCTAACACGTACGCTCACCCTAAACCGTTGTCGTACCCTAACCTGTCCCCTAAACCGTCCCCATCCTCTAACCCTAACCCTAACCCTAACCCTTACCCGAAGCCTTACCCTAACCCGTCCCCTAATCCTAACCCGTACGCTAACACTAACCCATACCCTAACACGTACGCTCACCCTAAAGCGTTGTCGTACCTTAACCTGTCCCCTAAACCGTCCCCGTCCCCTAACCCTAACCCTAATCCTAAGCCTAACCCTAACCCTTACCCGAAGCCTTACCCTAACCCGTCCCCTAATCCTAACCCGTACGCTAACACTAACCCGTACCCTAACACGTACGCTCACCCTAAACCGTTGTCGTACCCTAAACTGTCCCCTAAACCGTCCCCGTCCCCTAACCCTAACCCTAACCCTAACCCTAACCCTAACCCTTACCCGAAGCCTTACCCTAACCCTTCCCCTAATCCTAACCCGTACACTTACACTAAGCCGTACCCTAACACGTATGCTCACCCTAAAACGTTGTCGTATCCTAACCTGTCCCCTAAACTGTCCCCGTCCCATAACCCTAACCCTAACCCTAACCCTAACCCTAACACTTACCCGATGCCTTACCCTAACCCATCCCCTAATCCTAACCCGTACGCTAACACTAACCCGTACCCTAACACACACGCTGACCCTAAAGCGTTGTCGTACCCTAACCTGTCCCCTAAACCGTCCCCGTCCCCTAAACCTAACCCTAACCCTATCCCTTACCCGAAGCCTTACCCTAACCCGTCCCCTAATCCTAACCCGTACGCTAACGCTAACCCGTACCCTAACACGTACGCTCACCCTAAACCGTTGTCGTACCCTAACCTGTCCCCTAAACCATCCCCATCCTCTAACCCTAACACTAACCCTAACCCTAAACCTAACCCTTACCCGAAGCCTTACCCTAACCCGTCCCCTAATCCTAACCCGTACGCTAACACTAACCCGTGCCCTAACACGTACGCTCACACTAAACTGTTGTCGTAACCTATCCTATGCCCTAAACCGTCCCCGTCCCCTAACCCTAACCCTAAGTCTAACCCTAACCCTAACCTTTACCCGAAGCCTTACCCTAACCCGTCCCCTAATCCTAACCCGTACGCTAACACTAACCCGTACCCTAACACGTACGCTCACCCTAAACCGTTGTCGTACCCTAACCTGTCCCATAAACCGTCCCCGTCCCCTAACCCTAACCCTAACCCTAAGCCTAACCCTAACCCTTACCCGAAGCCTTACCCTAACCCGTCCCCTAATCCTAACCCGTACCCTAACACTAACCCGTACCCTAACACGTACGCTCACCCTAAACCGTTGTCGTACCCTAAACTGTCCCCTAAACCATCCCCGTCCCCTAACCCTAACCCTAACCCTAACCCTAACCCTTACCCGAAGCCTTACCCTAACCCTTCCCCTAATCCTAAACCGTACGCTAACACTAAGCCGTACCCTAACACGTACGCTCACCCTAAACCGTTGTCGTATACTAACCTGTCCCCTAAACTGTCCCCGTCCCATAACCCTAACCCTAACCCTAACCCTAACCCTTACCCGATGCCTTACCCTAACCCGTCCCCTAATCCTAACCCGTAAGCTAACACTAACCCGTACCCTAACACGTACGCTCACCCTAAACCGTTGTCATACCCTAACCTGTCCCCTAAACCGTCCCCGTCCCCTAACCCTACCCCTAACCCTAACCCTTACCCGAAGCCTTTCCCTAACCCGTTCCCTAATCCTAACCCGTACGCTAACACTAAACCGTACCCTAACACGTACGCTGACCTTAAACCGTTGTCGTAAACTAACTTGTCCCCTAAACCGTCCCCATCCCCTAATCCTAACCGTAAACCTAACCCTAACCCTAACACTTACCCGAAGCCTTACACTAACCCGTCCCCTAATCCTAACCCGTATGCTAACACTAACCCATACCCTAACACGTACGCTCACCCTAAACCGTTGTCGTACCCTAAACTGTCCCCTAAACCGTCCCCGTTCCCTAACCCTAATCCTAACCCTAACCCTTACTCGAAGCCTTACCCTAACCCGACCCCTAATCCTAACCCGTACGCTAACACTAACCCGTACCCTAACACGTACGCTCACCCTAAACCATTGTCGTAAACTAACTTGTCTATTAAACCATCCCCGTCCCCTAACCCTAACCCTAACCCTATCCCTTACCCGAAGCCTACCCTAACCCTTCCCCTAATCCTAACCCGTACGCTAACACTAACCCGTACCCTAACACATACGCTGACCCTAAACCATTGTCGTACCCTAACCTGTCGCCTAAACCGTCCCCGTCCCCTAACCCTAACCCTAACCCTATCCCTTACCCGAAGCCATACCCTAACCCGTCCCCTAATCCTAAACCGTACGCTAACACTAACCCGTACCCTAACACGTACACTCACCCTAAACGGTTGTCGTACCCTAACCTGTCCGCTGAACCATCCCCGTCCTCTAACCCTAACCCTAACCCTAACCCTAAACCTAACCCTTACCCGAAGCCTTACCCTAACCCGTCCCCTAATCGTAACCCGTACGCTAACACTAACCCGTACCCTAACACGTACGCTCAAACTAAACTGTTGTCGTACCCTAACCTATCCCCTAAACCGTCCCGTCCCCTAACCCTAACCCTAACCCTAACCCTAACCCTAAGCTTAAACCTAACCCTTACCCGAAGCCTTACCCTAACCAGTCCCCTAATACTAACCCGTTCGCTAACACTAACCCGTACCCTAACACGTACGCTCACCCTAAACCGTTGTCGTACCCTAAACTGTCCCCTAAACCGTCACCGTCCCCTAACCCTAACCCTAACCCCAACCCTAACCCTAACCCTAACACTTACCCGAAGCCTTACCCTAACCCGTCCCCTAATCCTAACCCGTACGCTAACACTAAACCGTAGCCTAACACGTACGCTCAGCCAAAAACGTTGTCGTACCCTAACCTGTCCCCTAAACCGTCCCCGTCCCGTAACCCTAACCCTAACCCTAACCCTAACCCTTACCCGAAGCCTTACCCTAACCCTTCCCCTAATCCTAACCCGTACGCTAACACTAACCCGTACCCTAACACTTACGCTCACCCTAAACCATTGTCGTAAACTAACTTGTCCCCTAAACCGTCCCCATCCCCTAACCCTAACCCTAACCCTAACCCTAACCCTAACCCTTACCCGAAGCCTTACCCTAACCCGTCCCCTAAACCTCACCCGTACGCTAACACTAACCCGTACCCTAACACGTATGCTCACCCTAAACCGTTGTCGTACCCTAACCTGTCCCCTAAACCGTCCCCGTCCCGTAACCCTAACCCTAACCCTAACCCTAAGCCTAACCCTAACCCTAACCCTTACCCGAAGCCTTACCCTAACCCGTCCCCTAATCCTAACCCGTACGCTAACACTAACCCGTACCCTAAAACGTACGCTCACCCTAAACCGTTGTCGTACACTAACCTGTCCACTAAACCGTCCCCGTCCCCTAACCCTAACCCTAACCCTAAGCCTAACCCTAAACCTTACCCGAAGCCTTACCCTAACACTTCCCCTAATCCTAACCCGTACGCTAACACTAAGCCGTACCCTAACACGTACGCTCACCCTAAACCGTTGTCGTATCCTAACCTCTCCCCTAAACTGTCCCCGTCCCATAACCCTAACCCTAACCCTAACCCTAACCCTTACCCAATGCCTTACCCTAACCCGTCCCCTAATCCTAACCCGTAAGCTAACACTAACCCGTACCCTAACACGTACGCTCACCCTAAACCGTTGTCATATACTAACATGTCCCCTAAACCGTCCCCATCCCCTAACCCTAACCCTAACCCTAACCCCAACCCTAACCCTAACCCTTACCCGAAGCCTTACCCTAACCCGTCTCCTAATCCTAAACCGTATGCTAAAACTAACCCGTACCCTAACACGTACGCTCACCCTAAACCGTTGTCATAAACTAACTTGTCCCCTAAACCGTCCCCATCCCCTAACCCTAACCCTAACACTAACCCTAACCCTAACCCTTACCCGAAGCCTTACCCTAACCCGTCCCCTAAACCAAACCCGTTCGCTAACACTAACCCGTACCCTAACACGTACGCTGACCCTAAACCGTTGTCGTACCCTAACCTGACCCCTCAACCATCCCCGTCCTCTAACCCTAACCCTAACCCTAAACCTAACCCTTACCCGAAGCCTTACCCTAACCCGTCAACTAATACTAACCCGTACGCTAACACTAACCCGTACCCTAACACGTACGCTGACCCTAAACCGTTGTCGTACCCTAACCTGTCCCCTAAACCGTCCCCGTACCCTAACCCTAATCCTAACCCTAACCCTTACCCGAAGCCTTACCCTAACCCGTCCCCTAATCCTAACCCGTACGCTAACACTAACCCGTAACCTAACACGTACGCTGACCCTAAACCGTTGTCGTAAACTAACTTGTCCCCTAAACCGTCCCCATCCCCTAACCCTAACCCTAACCCTAACTCTAACCCTTACCCGAAGCCTTACCCTAACCCGTCCCCTAACCCTAACCCGTACGCTAACACTAACGGGTACCCTAACACGTACGCTCACCCTAAACCGTTGTCGTACACTAACCTGTCCCCTAAACCGTCCCTGTCCCCTAACCCTAACCCTAACACTAAGCCTAACCCTAACCCTTACCCGAAGCCTTACCCTAACCCTTCCCCTAATCCTAACCCGTACGCTAACACTAAGCCGTACCCTGACACGTACGCTCACCCTAAACCGTTGTCGTATCCTAACCTGTCCCCTAAACTGTCCCCGTCCCATAACCCTAACCCTAACCCTAACCCTATCCCTAACCCTTACCCGATGCCTTACCCTAACCCGTCCACTAATCCTAACCCTTAAGCTAACACTAACCCGTACCCTAACACGAACGCTCACCCTAAACCGTTGTCGTACCCTAACCTGTCCCCTAAACCGTCCCCGACCCCTAACCCTAACCCTAAACCTACCCCTAACCCTAACCCTTACCCGAAGCTTTACCCTAACCCTTCCCCTAATCCTAACCAGTACGCTAACACTAAACCATACCTTAACACGTACGCTCACCCTAAACCGTTGTGGTAAACTAACTTGTCCCCTAAACCGTCCCCATCCCCTAACCCTAACCCTAACCCTAACCCTAACCCTTACCCGAAGCCTTACACTAACCCGTCCCCTAATCCTAACCCATAAGCTAACACTAACCCGTACCCTAACACGTACGCTCACCCTAAACCGTTGTCGTACACTAACCTGTCCCCTAAAACGTCCCCGTCCCCTAACCCTAACCCTAAACCTACCCCTAACCCTAACCCTTACCTGAAGCCTTTCCCTAACCCGTCCCCTAATCCTAACCCGTACGCTAACAGTACACTGTACCCTAACACGTACGCTCACCCTAAAACGTTGTCGTACCCTAACCTGTCTCCTAAACCGTCCCCGTCCCAGAACCCTAACCCTAAACCTAACCCTAACCCTAACCCTTACCCGAAAACTTACGCTAACCGTCCCATAATCCTAACCCGTACGCTAACACTAACCCGTACCCTAACACGTACGCTCACCCTAAACCGTTGTCGTAAACTAACTTGTCCCCTAAACCGTCCCCATCTCCTAACCCTAACCCTAACCCTAACCCTAACCCTAACCCTTACCCGAAGCCTTACACTAACCCGTCCCCTAATCCTAACCCGTAAGCTATCACTAACCCGTACCCTAACACGTACACTCACCCTAAACCGTTGTCGTACCCTAACCTGTCCCCTAAACCGTCCCCGTCCCCTAACCCTAACCCTAAACCTAACCCTAACCCTAACCCTTACACGAAGCCTTTCCCTAACCCGTCCCCTAATCCTAACCCGTACGCTAACAGTAAACCGTACCCTAACACTTACGCTCACCCTAAAACGTTGTCGTACCCTAACCTGTCTGCTAAACCGTCCCCATCCCATAACCCTAACCCTAAACCTAACCCTAACCCTAACCCTTATCCGAAGCCTTACCCTAACCGTCCCCTAATCCTAACCCGTACGCTAACACTAACCCGTACCCTAACACGTACGCTCACCCTAAACCGTTGTCGTAAACTAACTTGTCCCCTAAACCGTCCCCATCCCCTAACCCTAACCCTAACCCTAACCCTCACCCTAACCCTTACCCGAAGCCTTACCCTAACCCGTCCCCTAATCCTAACCCGTACGCTAACACTAACCCGTACCCTAACACGTACGCTCACCCTAAACCGTTGTCATACCCTAACCTGTCCCCTAAACCATCCCCTGCCTCTAAGCCTAACCCTAACCCTAACCCTAAACCTAACCCTTACGCGAAGCCTTACCCTAACCCGTCCCCTAATCCTAAACCGTACGCTAACACTAACCCGTACCCTAACACGTACGCTCACCCTAAACCGTTGTCGTACCCTAACCTGTCCCCTAAACCGTCCCCGTCCCCTAACCCTAACCCTAAAGCTTCCCCTAACCCTAACCCTTACCCGAAGCCTTACCCTAACCCGTCCCCTAATCCTAACCCGTACGCTAACACTAACCCGTACCCTAACACGTACGCTCACCCTAAACCGTTGTCGTACCCTAACCTGTCCCCTAAACCGTCCCCATCCCCTACCCCTAACCCTAAACCTACCCCTAACCCTAAACCTTACCCGAAGCCTTACCCTAACCCGTCCCCTAATCCTAACCCGTACGCTAACACTAAACCATACCCTAACACGTACGCTCACCCTAAAACGTTGTCGTACCCTAACCTGTCCCCTAAACCGTCCCCATCCCATAACCCTAACCCTAACCCTAACCGTTACCCGAAGCCTTACCCTAACCCGTCCCCTAATCCTAACCCGTACGATAACACTAACCCGTACCCGAACACGTACGCTCACCCTAAACCGTTGTCGTAAACTAACTTGTCCCCTAAACCGTCCCCATCCCCTAACCCTAACCCTAACCCTAACCCTAACTCTCACCCTTACCCGAAGCCTTACCCTAACCCGTCCCCTAATCCTAAACCGTACGCTAACACTAAGCCGTACCCTAACACGTACGCTCACCCTAAACCATTGTCGTATCCTAACCTGTCCCCTAAAATGTCCCCGTCCCATAACCCTAACCCTAACCCTAACCCTAACCCTAACCCTTACCCAATGCCTTACCCTAACCCGTCCCCTAATCCTAACCCGTACACTAACACTAAACCGTACCCTAACACGTATGCTCACCCTAAACCGTTGTCGTACCCTAACCTGTCCCATAAACCGTCCCCGTCCCCTAACACTAACCCTAAACCTACCCCTAACCCTAACCCTTACCCGAAGCCTTACCCTAACCCGTCCCCTAATCCTAACCCGTACGCTAACACTAACCCGTACCCTAACACGTACGCTCACCCTAAACCGTTGTCGTAAACTAACTTGTCCCCTAAACCGTCCCCATCCCCTAACCCTAACCCTAACCCTAACCCTAACCCTAACCCTTACCCGAAGCCTTACCCTAACCCGTCCCCTAATCCTAACCCGTAAGCTAACACTAACCCGTACCCTAACACGTACGCTCACCCAAAACCGTTGTCGTACCCTAACCTGTCCACTAAACCGTCCCCGTCCCCTAACCCAAACCCTAAACCTACCCCTAACCCTAACCCTTACCCGAAGCCTTTCCCTAACCCGTCCCTTAATCCTAACCCGTACGCTAACAGTAAACCGTACCCTAACACGTACGCTCACCCTAAAACGTTGTCGTACCCTAACCTGTCTCCTAAACCGTCCCCGTCCCATAACCCTAACCCTAAACCTAACCCTAACCCTAACCCTTACCCGAAGCCTTACCCTAACCCGTCCCCTAATCCTAACCCGTACGCTAACACTAACCCATACCCTAACACGTACGCTCACCCTAAACCGTTGTCATACCCTAACCTGTCCCTTAAACCATCCCCGGCCTCTAAGCCTAACCCTAACCCTAACCCTAAACCTAACCCTTACGCGAAGCCTTACCCTAACCCGTCCCCTAATCCTAAACCTTACGCTAACACTAACCCGTACCCTAACACGTACGCTCACCCTAAACCGTTGTCGTACCCTAACCTGTCCCCTAAACCGTCCCCGTCCCCTAACCTAACCCTAAAGCTACCCCTAACCCTAACCCTTACCCGAAGCCTTACCCTAACCCGTCCCCTAATCCTAACCCGTACGCTAACACTAACCCGTACCCTAACATGTATGCTGACCCTATACCGTTGTCATACCCTAACCTGTCCCCTAAACTGTCCCCATCCCCTAACCCTAACCCTAAACCTACCCCTAACCCTAACCCTTACCCGAAGCCTTACCCTAACCCGTCCCCTAATCCTAACCCGTACGCTAACACTAAACCGTACCCTAACACGTACGCTCACCCTAAAACGTTGTCGTACCCTAACCTGTCCCCTAAACCGTCCCCATCCCATAACCCTAACCCTAACCCTAACCCTTACCCGAAGCCTTACCCTAACCCGTCCCCTAATCCTAACCCGTACGCTAAATCTAACCTGTACCCTAACACGTACGCTCACCCTAAACCGTTGTCGTAAACTAACTTGTCCCCTAAACCGTCCACGTCCCCTAACCCTAACCCTAACACTAACCCTAACCCTAACCCTTACCCGAAGCCTTACCCTAACCCGTCCCCTAATCCTAACCCGTACGCTAACACTAACCCGTACCCTAACATGTACGCTCACCCTAAACCGTTGTCGTACCCTAACCTGTCCCCGCAACCAACCCCGTCCTCTAACCCTAACCCTAACCCTAACCCTAAACCTAACACTTACCCGAAGCCTTACCCTAACCCGTCAACTAATCCTAACCCGTACGCTAACACTAACCCGTACCCTAACACGTACGCTGACCCTAAACCGTTGTCGTACCCTAACCTGTCCCCTAAACCGTCCCCGTCCCCTAACCCTAACCCTAACCCTAACCCTTACCTGAAGCCTTACCCTAACCCTTCCCCTAATCCTAACCCGTACGCTAACACTAACCCGTACCCTAACACGTACGCTGACCCTAAACCATTGTCGTAAACTAACTTGTCCCCTAAAACGTCCCCATCCCCTAAACCTAACCCTAACCCTAACCCTAACTCTAACCCTTACCCAAAGCCTTACCCTAACCCGTCCCCTAATCCTAACCCGTACGCTAACACTAACCCGTACCCTAACACGTACGCTCACCCTAAACCGTTGTCGTACACTAACCTGTCCCCTAAACCGTCCTCGTCCCCTAACCCTAACCCTAACACTAAGCCTAACCCTAACCCTTACCCGAAGCCTTACCCTAACCCTTCCCCTAATCCTAACCCGTACGCTAACACTAAGCCGTACCCTGAAATGTACGCTCACCCTAAACCATTGTCGTATCCTAACCTGTCCCCTAACCTGTCCCCGTCCCATAACCCTAACCCTAACCCTAACCCTAACCCTAACCCTTACCCGAAACCTTTCCCTAACCCGTCCCCTAATCCTAACCCGTACGCTAACACTAACCCGTACCCTAACACCTACGCTCACCCTAAACCGTTGTCGTAAACTAACTTGTCCCCTAAACCATCCCCATCCCCTAACCCTAACCCTAACCCTAACCCTAACCCTAACCCTTACCCGAAGCCTTACCCTAACCCGTCCCCTAATCCTAACCCGTAAGCTAACACTAACCCGTACCCTAACACGTACGCTCACCCTAAACCGTTGTCGTACCCTAACCTGTCCCCTAAACCGTCCCCGTCCCCTAACCCTAACCCTAAACCTACCCCTAACCCTAACCCTTACCCGAAGCCTTTCCCTAACCCGTCTCCTTATCCTAACCCGTACGCTAACAGTAAACCGTACCCTAACACGTACGCTCACCCTAAAACGTTGTCGTACCCTAACCTGTCTCCTAAACCGTCCCCGTCCCAGAACCCTAACCCTAAACCTAACTCTAACCCTAACCCTTACCCGAAGCCTTACCCTAACCGTCCCCTAATCCTAACCCGTACGCTAACACTAACCCGTACCCTAACACGTACGCTCACCCTAAACCGTTGTCGTAAACTAACTTGTCCCCTAAACCGTCCCCATTCCCTAACCCTAACCCTAACCCTAACCCTAACCCTAACCCTTACCCGAAGCCTTACCCTAACCCGTCCCCTAATCCTAACCCGTACGCTAACACTAACCCGTACCCTAACACGTACGCTCACCCTAAACCGTTGTCATACCCTAACCTGTCCCCTAAACCATCCCCGGCCTCTAAGCCTAACCCTAACCCTAACCCTAAACCTAACCCTTACGCGAAGCCTTACCCTAACCCATCCCCTAATCCTAAACCATACGCTAACACTAACCAGTACCCTAAAACGTACGCTCACCCTAAACCGTTGTCGTACCCTAACCTGTCCCCTAAACCGTCCCCGTCCCCTAACCCTAACCCTAAACCTACCCCTAACCCTAACCCTTACCCGAAGCCTTACCCTAACCCGTCCCCTAATCCTAACCCGTACGCTAACACTAACCCGTACCCTAACACGTACGCTCACCCTAAACCGTTGTCGTACCCTAACCTGTCCCCTAAACCGTCCCCATCCCCTAACCCTAACCCTAAACCTACCCCTAACCCTAAACCTTACCCGAAGCCTTACCCTAACCCGTCCCCTAATCCTAACCCGTACGCTAACACTAAACCGTACCCTAACACGTACGCTCACCCTAAAACGTTGTCGTACCCTAACCTGTCCCCTAAACCGTCCCCGTCCCATAACCCTAACCCTAGCCCTAACCCTTACCCGAAGCCTTACCCTAACCCGTCCCCTAATCCTAACCCGTACGCTAACACTAACCCGTACCCTAACACGTACGCTCACCCTAAACTGTTGTCGTAAACTAACTTGTCCCCTAAACCGTCCCCATCCCCTAACCCTAACCCTAACCCTAACCCTAACTCTCACCCTTACCCGAAGCCTTACCCTAACCCGTCCCCTAATCCTAACCCGTACGCTAACACTAACCCGTACCCTAACACGTACGCTCACCCTAAACCGTTGTCGTACCCTAACCTGTCTCCTAAACCATCCCCGTCCTCTAACCCTAACCCTAACCCTAAACCTAACCCTTACCCGAAGCCTTACCCAAACCCGTCTCCTAATCCTAACCCGTACTCTAACACTAACCTGTACCCTAACACGTACGCTCACACTAAACTGTTGTCGTACCCTAACCTATCCCCTAAACACTCCCCGTCCCCTAACCCTAACCCTAAGCCTAACCCTAACCCTAACCCTTACCCGAAGCCTTACCCTAACCCGTCCCCTAATCCTAACCCGTACGCTAACACTAACCCGTACCCTAACACGTACGCTCACCCTAAACCGTTGTCGTACACTAACCTGTCCCCTAAACGGTCCCCGTCCCCTAACCCTAAACCTAACCCTAAGCCTAACCCTAACCCTTGCCCGAAGCCTTACCCTATCCCTTCCCCTAATCCTAACCCGTACGCTAACACTAAGCCGTACCCTAACACGTACGCTCACCCTAAACCATTGTCGTATCCTAACCTGTCCCCTAAACTGTCCCCGTCCCATAACCCTAACCCTAACCCTAACCCTAACCCTAACCCTAACCCTTACCCGATGCCTTACCCTAACCCGTCCCCTAATCCTAACCCGTAAGCTAACACTAACCCGTACCCTAACACGTACGCTCACCCTAAACCGTTGTCGTACCCTAACCTGTCCCCTAAACCGTCCCCGTCCCCTAACCCTAACCCTAAACCTACCCCTAACCCTAACCCTTACCCGAAGCCTTACCCTAACCCGTCGCCTAAACCTAACCCGTACGCTAACACTAAATCATACCCTAACACGTACGCTCACCCTAAAACGTTGTCATACCCTAACCTGTCCTCTAAACCGTCCCCGTCCCATAACCCTAACCCTAACCCTAACCCTTACCCGAAGCCTTACTCTAACCCGTCCCCTAATCTTAACCCGTACGCTAACACTAACCCGTACCCTAACACGTACGCTCACCCTAAACCGTTGTCATAAACTAACTTGTCCCCTAAACCATCCCCATCCTCTAACCCTAACCCTAACCCTAACCCTAACCCTAAACCTAACCCTTACCCGAAGCCTTACCCTAACCCGTCCCCTAATCCTAACCCATAAGCTAACACTAACCCGTACCCTAACACGTACGCTCACACTAAACTGTTGTCGTACCCTAACGTATCCCCTAAACCGTCCCCGTCCCCTAACCCTAAACCTAAGCCTACCCCTAAGCCTAACCCTTACCCGAAGCCTTACACTAACCCGTCCCCTAATCCTAACCCGTAAGCTAACACTAACCCGTACCCTAACACGTACGCTCACCCTAAACCGTTGTCGTACCCTAACCTGTCCCCTAAACCGTCCCCGTCCCCTAACCCTAACCCTAAACCTACCCCTAACCCTAACCCTTACCCGAAGCCTTTCCCTAACCCGTCCCCTAATCCTAACCCGTACGCTAACAGTAAACCGTACCCTAACACGTACGCTCACCCTAAAACGTTGTCGTACCCTAACCTGTCTCCTAAACCGTCCCCATCCCATAACCCTAACCCTAAACCTAACCCTAACCCTAACCCTTACCCGAAGCCTTACCCTAACCGTCCCCTAATCCTAACTCGTACGCTAACACTAACCCGTACCCTAACACGTACGCTCACCCTAAACCGTTGTCGTAAACTAACTTGTCCCCTAAACCGTCCCCATTCCCTAACCCTAACCCTAACCCTAACCCTAACCCTAACCCTTACCCGAAGCCTTACCCTAACCCGTCCCCTAATCCTAACCCGTACGCTAACACTAACCCGTACCCTAACACGTATGCTCACCCTAAACCGTTGTCATACCCTAACCTGTCCCCTAAACCATCCCCGGCCTCTAAGCCTAACCCTAACCCTAACCCTAAACCTAACCCTTACGCGAAGCCTTACCCTAACCCATCCCCTAATCCTAAACCATACGCTAACACTAACCAGTACCCTAACACGTACGCTCACCCTAAACTGTTGTCGTACCCTAACCTGTCCCCTAAACCGTCCCCGTCCCCTAACCCTAACCCTAAACCTACCCCTAACCCTACCCCTTACCCGAAGCCTTACCCGAACCCGTCCCCTAATCCTAACCCGTACGCTAACACTAACCCGTACCCTAACACGTACGCTCACCCTAAACCGTTGTCGTACCCTAACCTGTCCCCTAAACCGTCCCCATCCCGTAACCCTAACCCTAAACCTACCCCTAACCCTAAACCTTACCCGAAGCCTTACCCTAACCCGTCCCCTAATCCTAACCCGTACGCTAACACTAAACCGTACCCTAACACGTACGCTCACCCTAAAACGTTGTCGTACCCTAACCTGTCAACTAAACCGTCCCCGTCCCATAACCCTAACCCTAGCCCTAACCCTTACCCGAAGCCTTACCCTAACCCGTCCCCTAATCCTAACCCGTACGCTAACACTAACCCGTACCCTAACACGTACGCTCACCCTAAACTGTTGTCGTAAACTAACTTGTCCCCTAAACCGTCCCCATCCCCTAACCCTAACCCTAACCCTAACCCTAACTCTCACCCTTACCCGAAGCCTTACCCTAACCCGTCCCCTAATCCTAACCCGTACGCTAACACTAACCCGTACCCTAACACGTACGCTCACCCTAAACCGTTGTCGTACCCTAACCTGTCTCCTAAACCATCCCCGTCCTCTAACCCTAACCCTAACCCTAACCCTAAACCTAACCCTTACCCGAAGCCTTACCCAAACCCGTCTCCTAATCCTAACCCGTACTCTAACACTAACCTGTACCCTAACACGTACGCTCACACTAAACTGTTGTCGTACCCTAACCTATCCCCTAAACACTCCCCGTCCCCTAACCCTAACCCTAAGCCTAACCCTAACCCTAACCCTTACCCGAAGCCTTACCCTAACCCGTCCCCTAATCCTAACCCATACGCTAACACTAACCCGTACCCTAACACGTACGCTCACCCTAAACCGTTGTCGTACACTAACCTGTCCCCTAAACGGTCCCCGTCCCCTAACCCTAACCCTAACCCTAAGCCTAACCCTAACCCTTGCCCGAAGCCTTACCCTATCCCTTCCCCTAATCCTAACCCGTACGCTAACACTAAGCCGTACCCTAACACGTACGCTCACCCTAAACCATTGTCGAATCCTAACCTGTCCCCTAAACTGTCCCCGTCCCATAACCCTAACCCTAACCCTAACCCTAACCCTAACCCTAACCCTTAACCGATGCCTTACCCTAACCCGTCCCCTAATCCTAACCCGTAAGCTAACACTAACCCGTACCCTAACACGTACGCTCACCCTAAACCGTTGTCGTACCCTAACCTGTCCCCTAAACCGTCCCCGTCCCCTAACCCTAACCCTAAACCTACCCCTAACCCTAACCCTTACCCGAAGCCTTACCCTAACCCGTCCCCTAAACCTAACCCGTACGCTAACACTAAATCATACCCTAACACGTACGCTCACCCTAAAACGTTGTCATACCCTAACCTGTCCCCTAAACTGTCCCCGTCCCATAACCCTAACCCTAACCCTAACCCTAACCCTAACCCTAACCCTTACCCGAAGCCTTACTCTAACCCGTCCCCTAATCCTAACCCGTACGCTAACACTAACCCGTACCCTAACACGTACGCTCACCCTAAACCGTTGTCATAAACTAACTTGTCCCCTAAACCATCCCCGTCCTCTAACCCTAAACCTAACCCTAACCCTAACCCTAAACCTAACCCTTACCCGAAGCCTTACCCTAACCCGTCCCCTAATCCTAACCCATAAGCTAACACTAACCCGTACCCTAACACGTACGCTCACACTAAACTGTTGTCGTACCCTAACGTATCCCCTAAACCGTCCCCGTCCCCTAACCCTAAACCTAAGCCTACCCCTAAGCCTAACCCTTACCCGAAGCCTTACCCTAACCCGTCCCCTAATCCTAACCCATACGCTAACACTAAACCGTATCCTAACACATACGCTCACCCTAAACCGTTGTCGTACCCTAACCTGTCCCCTATACCGTCCCCGTCCCCTAACCCTAACCCTAACCCTAAGCCTAACCCTAACCCTTACCCGAAGCCTTACCCTAACCCGTCCCCTAATCCTAACCCGTACGCTAACACTAACCGGTACCCTAACACGTACGCTCACCCTAAACCGTTGTCGTACCCTAAACTGTCCCCTAAACCGTCCCCGTCCCCTAACCATAACCCTAACCCTAACCCTAACCCTAACCCTTACCCGAAGCATTACCCTAACCCTTCCCCTAATCCTAACGCGTACACTAACACTAAACCGTACCCTAACACGTACGCTCACCCTAAACCGTTGTCGTATCCTAACCTGTCCCCTAAACTGTCCCCGTCCCATAACCCTAACCCTAACCCTAACCCAAACCGTAACCCTTACCCGATGCCTTACCCTAACCCGTCCCCTAATCCTAACCCGTACGCTAACACTAAATCGTACCCTAACACGTACGCTCACCCTAAAACGTTGTCATACCCTAACCTGTCCCCTAAACCGTCCCCGTCCCATAACCCTAACCCTAACCCTAACCCTTACCCGAAGCCTTACTCTAACCCGTCCCCTAATCCTAACCCGTACGCTAACACTAACCCGTACCCTAACACGTACGCTCACCCTAAACCGTTGTCGTAAACTAACTTGTCCCCTAAACCATCCCCGTCCTCTAACCCTAAACCTAACCCTAACCCTAACCCTAACCCTAACCCTAAACCTAACCCTTACCCGAAGCCTTACCCTAACCCGTCCCCTAATCCTAACCCATACGCTAACACTAACCCGTACCCTAACACGTACGCTCACACTAAACTGTCGTCGTACCCTAACGTATCCCCTAAACCGTCCCCGTCCTCTAACCCTAAACCTAAGCCTAACCCTAAGCCTAACCCTTACCCGAAGCCTTACCCTAACCCGTCCCCTAATCCTAACCCGTACACTAACACTAAACCTTATCCTAACACATACGCTCACCCTAAACCGTTGTCATACCCTAACCTGTCCCCTATACCGTCCCCGTCCCCTAACCCTAAGCCTAACCCTAACCCTAACCCTAACCCTTACCCGAAGCCTTACCCTAACCCTTCCCCTAATCCTAACCTGTACACTAACACTAAACCGTACCCTAACAAGTACGCTCACCCTAAACCGTTGTCGTATCCTAACCTGTCCCCTAAACTGTCCCCGTCCCATAACCCTAACCCTAACACTAACCCAAACCCTAACCCTTACCCGATGCCTTACACTAACCCGTCCCCTAATCCTAACCCGTATGCTAACACTAACCCATACCCTAACATGTACGCTCACCCTAAACCGTTGTCGTACCCTAACCTGTCCCCTAAACCGTCCCCGTCCCCTAACCCTAACCCTAAACCTACCCCTAACCCTAACCCTTACCCGAAGCCTTACCCTAACCCGTCCCCTAATCCTAACCCGTACGCTAACACTAACCCGTACCCTAACACGTACGGTGACCCTAAACCGTTGTCGTACCCTAACCTGTCCCCTAAACCGTCCCCGTCCCCTAACCCTAACCCTAACCCTAACCCTTACCCGAAGCCTTACCCTAACCCGTCCCCTAATCCTAACCCTTAAACTAACACTAACCCGTACCCTAACACGTACGCTCACCCTAAACCGTTGTCGTACCCTAAACTGTCCCCTAAATCCTCCCCGTCCCCTAACCCTACCCCTAAACCTACCCCTACCCCTAACCCTTACCCGAAGCCTTACCCTAACCCGTCCCCTAATCCTAACCCGTACGCTAACACTAAACCGTACCCTAACACGTACGCTCACCCTAAAACGTTTTTGTACCCTAACCTGTCCCCTAAACCGTCCCCGTCCCATAACACTAACCCTAACCCTAACCCTAACCCTAACCCTTACCCGAAGCCTTACCCTAACCCGTCCCCTAAACCTAACCCGCACGCTAACACTAACCCGTACCCTAACACGTACGCTCACCCTAAAACTTTGTCGTAAACTAACATGTCCCCTAAACCGTCCCCATCCCCTAACCCTAACACTAACCCTAACCCTAACCCTAACACTTACCCGAAGCCTTACCCTAACCCGTCCCCTAATCCTAACCCGTACGCTAACACTAACCCGTACCCTAACACGTACGCTCAACCTAAACCATTGTCGTACGCTAACCTGTCCCCTAAACCATCCCCGACCTCTAACCTTAACCCTAACCCTAACCCTAAACCTAACCCTTACCCGAAGCCTTACCCTAACCTGTCCCCTAATCCTAAACCGTATGCTAACACTAACCCGTACCCTAACACGTACGCTCACCCTAAACCGTTGTCGTACCCTAACCTGTCCCCTAAACCGTCCCCGTCCCCTAACCCTAACCCTAACCCTAAGCCTAACCCTAACCCTTACCCGAAGCCTTACCCTAACCCGTCCCCTAATCCTAACCAGTACGCTAACACTAACCCGTACCCTAACACGTACGCTCACTCTAAACCGTTGTCGTACGCTAAACTGTCCCCTAAACCGTCCCTGTCCCCTAACCCTAACCCTAACCCTAACCCTAACCCTTACCCGAAGCCTTACCCTAATCCTTCCCCTAATCCTAACCCGTACGCTAACACTAAGCCGTACCCTAACACGTACGCTCACCCTCAACCATTGTCGTATCCTAACCTGTCCTCTAAACTGTCCCCGTTCCATAACCCTAACCCTAACCCTAACCCTAACCCTAACCCTTACCCGATGCCTTACCCTAACCCGTCCCCTAATCCTAACCCGAAAGCTAACACTAACCCGTACCCTAACACGTACGCTCACCCTAAACCATTGTCGTACCCAAACCTGTCCCCTAAACCGCCCCATCCCCTAACCCTAACCCTAACCCTAACCTTAACCCTAACCCTTACCCGAAGCCTTACCCTAACCCGTCCCCTAATCCTAACCCGTACGCTAACACTTACCCGTACCCTAACACGTACGCTGACCCTAAACCGTTGTCGTACACTAACCTGTCCCCTAAACTGTCCCCGTGCCATAACCCTAACCCTAACCCTAACCCTAACCCTATCCCTTACCCGAAGCCTTACCCTAACCCGTCCCTTAATCCTAACCCGTACGCTAACACTAAATCGTACACTAACACGTACGCTCACCCTCAAACGTTGTCATACACTAACCTGTCCCCTAAACCGTCCCCATCCCATAACCCTAACCCTAACCCTAACCCTAACCCTAGCCCTTACCCGAAGCCTTACCCTAACCCGTCCCCTAATCCTAACCCGTACGCTAACACTAACCCGTACCCTAACACGTACGCTGACCCTAAACCATTGTCGTAAACTAACTTGTCCCCTAAACCGTCCCCATCCCCTAATCATAACCCTAACCCTAAACCTAACCCTAACACTTACCCGAAGCCTTACACTAACCCGTCCCCTAATCCTAACCCGTTCGCTAACACTAACCCGTACCCTAACACGTACGCTCACCCTAAACCGTTGTCGTACCCTAAACTGTCCCCTAAAACGTCCCCGTCCGCTAAACCTAACCCTAACCCTAACCCTAACACTAACCCTTACCCGAAGCCTTACCCTAACCCTTCCCCTAATCCTAACCCATACGTTAACACTAAGCCGTACCCTAACACGTACGCTCACCCTAAACCGTTGTCGTACCCTAAAGTGTCCCCTAAACCGTCCCCGTCCCCTAACCCTAACCCTAACCCTAACCCTAACACTAACCCCTACCCGAAGCCTTACCCTAACCCTTCCCCTTATCCTAACCCGTACGCTAACACTAAGCCATACCCTAACACGTACGCTCACCCTAAACCGTTGTCGTAAACTAACTTGTCCCCTAAATCGTCCCCATCCCCTAACCCTAACCCTAACCCTAACCCTAACCCTAACCCTTAACCGAAGCCTTACCCTAACCCGTCCCCTAATCCTAACCCGTAAGCTAACACTAACCCGTACCCTAACACGTACGCTCACACTAAACCGTTGTCATACCCTAACCTGTCCCCTAAACCGTCCCCGTCACCTAACCCTACCCCTAAACCTACCCCTAACCCTAACTCTTACCCGAAGCCTTACCCTAACCCGTCCCCTAATCCTAACCCGTACGCTAACACTAAACCGTACCCTAACACGTACGCTCACCCTAAAACGTTGTCGTAACCTAACCTGTCCCCTAAACCGTCCCCGTCCCATAACACTAACCCTAACCCTAACCCTAACCCTTACCCGAAGCCTTACCCTAACCCGTCCCCTAATCCTAACCCATACGCTAACACTAACCCGTACCCTAACACGTACGCTCACCCTAAACCGTTGTCGTAAACCAACTTGTCCCCTAAACCGTCCCCATCCCCTAACCCTAACCCTAACCCTAACCCTAACCCTAACCCTTTCCCGAAGCCTTACCCTAACCCGTCCCCTAATCCTAACCCGTACGCTACCACTAACCCGTACCCTAACACTTACGCTCAACCTAAACCGTTGTCGTACGCTAACCTGTCCCCTAAACCATCCCCGACCTCTAACCCTAACCCTAACCCTAACCCTAAACCTAACCCTTGCCCGAAGCCTTACCCTAACCCGTCCCCTAATCCTAACCCGTACGCTAACACTAACCCGTACCCTAACACGTACGCTCACCCTAAACCGTTGTCGTACCCTAACCTGTCCCCTAAACCGTCCCCGTCCCCTAACCCTAACCCTAAGCCTAACCCTAACCCTTACCCGAAGCCTTACCCTAACCCGTCCCGTAATCCTAACCCGTACGCTAACACTAACCCGTACCCTAACACGTACGCTCACCCTAAACCGTTGTCGTATCCTAACCTGTCCCCTAAACTGTCCCCGTCCCATAACCCTAACCCTAACCCTAACCCTAAACCTAACCCTTACCCGATGCCTTACCCTAACCCGTCCCCTAATCGTAACCCTTACGCTAACACTAACCCGTACCCTAACACATACGCTCACCCTAAACCGTTGTCGTACCCTAACCTGTCCCCTAAACCGTCCCCGTCCCCTAACCCTAACCATAACCCTAACACTTAACCGAAGTCTTACCCTAACCCGTCCCCTAATCCTAACCCGTACGCTAACACTAAACCATACCCTAACACGTACGCTGACCCTAAACCGTTGTCGTAAACTAACTTGTCCCCTAAACCGTCCCCATCCCATAATCCTAACCCTAACCCTAACCCTAACCCTAACCCTTACCCGAAGCCTTACCCTAACCCGTCCCCTAATCCTAACCCGTACGCTAACACTAACCCGTACCCTAACACGTACACTCACCGTAAACCATTGTCGTACCTTAACGTGTCTCCTAAACCGTCCCCATCCCCTAACCCTAATCCTAACCCTAAACCTTACCCGAAGCCTTACCCTAACCCGACCCCTAATCCTAACCCGTACACTAACACTAAACCATACCCTAACACGTACGCTCACCCTAAACCGTTGTCGTAAACTAACTTGTCCCCTAAATCGTCCCCATCCCCTAACCCTAACCCTAACCCTAACCCTAACCCTAACCCTTACCCGAAACCTTACCCTAACCAGTCCCCTAATCCTAACCCGTACGCTAACACTAACCCGTACCCTAACACGTATGCTCACCCTAAACCGTTGTCGTACGCTAACCTGCCCCTAAACCATCCCCGACCTCTAACCCTAACCCTAACCCTAACCCTAAACCTATCCCTTACCCGAAGCCTTACCCTAACCCGTCCCCTAATCCTAACCCGTACGCTAACACTAACGCGTACCCTAACACGTACGCTCACACTAAACTGTTGTCGTACCCTAACCTATCCCCTAAACCGTCCCCGTCCCCTAACCCTTACCCTAAGCCTAACCCTAACCCTAACCCTTACCTGAAGCCTTACCCTAAACCGTCCCCTAATCCTTAACCGTACGCTAACACTAACCCGTACCCTAACACGTACGCTCACCCTAAACCGTTGTCGTATCCTAACCTTTTCCCTAAACTGTCCCCGTCCCATAACACTAACCCTAACCCTAATCCAAACCCTAACCCTTACCCGATGCCTTACCCTAACCCGTCCCCTAATCCTAACCCGTATGCTAACACTAAACCATACCCTAACACGTACGCTCACCCTAAACCGTTGTCATACCCTAACCTGTCCCCTAAACCGTCCCCGTACCCTAACCCTAACCCTAAACCTACCCCTAACCCTAACCCTTACCCGAAGCCTTACCCTAACCCGTCCCCTAATCCTAACCCGTACGCTAACACTAACCCGTACCCTAACACGTACGGTGACCCTAAACCGTTGTGGTACCCTAACCTGTCCCCTAAACCGTCCCCGTCCCCTAACCCTAACCCTAACCCTTACCCGAAGCCTTACCCTAACCCGTCCCCTAATCCTAACCCGTACGCTAACACTAACCCATACCCTAACACGTACGCTGACCCTAAACCGTTTTCGTAAACTAACTTGTCCCCTAAACCGTCCCCATCCCCTAATCATAACCCTAACCCTAACCCTAACCCTAACCCTTACCCGAAGCCTTACCCTAACCCGTCACCTAATCCTAACCCGTTCGCTAACACTAACCCGTACCCTAACACGTACGCTCACCCTAAACCGTTGTCGTACCCTAAACTGTCCCCTAAAACGTCCCCGTCCCCTAACCCTAACCCTAACCCTAACCCTAACACTAACCCTTACCCGAAGCCTTACCCTAACCCTTCCCCTAATCCTAACCCGTACGTTAACACTAAGCCGTACCCTAACACGTACGCTCACCCTAAACCGTTGTCGTACCCTAAACTGTCCCCTAAACCGTCCCCGTCCCCTAACCCTAACCCTAACCCTAACCCTAACACTAACCCTTACCCGAAGCCTTACCCTAACCCTTCCCCTAATCCTAACCCGTACGCTAACACTAAGCCATACCCTAACACGTACGCTCACCCTAAACCGTTGTCGTAAACTAACTTGTCCCCTAAACCGTCCCCGTCCCCTAACCCTAACCTTAACCCTATCCCTTACCCGAAGCCTTACCCTAACCCGTCCCCTAATCCTAACCCGTACGCTAACACTAAATCGTACCCTAACACGTACGCACACCCTAAAACGTTGTCATACCCTAACCTGTCCCCTAAACCGTCCCCGTCCCATAACCCTAACCCTAACCCTAAACCTAACCCTAGCCCTTACCCGAAGCCTTACCCTAACCCGTCCCCTAATCCTAACCCATACGCTAACACTAACCCGTACCCTAACACGTACGCTGACTCTAAACCGTTGTCGTAAACTAACTTGTCCCCTAAACCGTCCCCATCCCCTAAACATAACCCTAACCCTAAACCTAACCCTAACCCTTACCCGAAGCCTTACCCTAAACCGTCCCCTAATCCTAACCCGTTCGCTAACACTAACCCGTACCCTAACATGTACGCTCACCCTAAACCGTTGTCGTACCCTAAACTGTCCCCTAAAACGTCCCCGTCCGCTAACCCTAACCCTAACCCTAACCCTAACACTAACCCTTACCCGAAGCCTTACACTAACCCTTCCCCTAATCCTAACCCGTAAGCTGAAACTAAGCCATACCCTAACACGTACGCTCACCCTAAACCGTTGTCGTAAACTAACTTGTCCCCTAAACCGTCCCCATCCCCTAACCCTATCCCTAACCCTAACACTGACCCTAACCCTTACCCGAAGCCTTACCCTAACCCGTCCCCTAATCCTAACCCTTAAGCTAACCCTAACCCGTACCCTAACACGTACGCTCACCCTAAATCGTTGTCGTACCCTAACCTGTCCCCTAAACCGTCCCCGTCCCCTAACCCTACCCCTAAACCTACCCCTACCCCTAACCCTTACCCGAAGCCTTACCCTAACCCGTCCCCTAATCCTAACCCGTACGCTAACACTAACCCGTACCCTAACACGTACGCTCACCCTAAACCGTTGTCGTAAACTAACATGTCCCCTAAACCGTCCCCATCCCCTAACCCTAACCCTAACCCTAGCCCTAACCCTAACCCTTACCCGAAGCCTTACCCTAACCCGTCCCCTAATCCTAACCCGTACGCTATCACTAACCCGTACCCTAACACGTACGCTCAAACTAAACCATTGTCGTACGCTAACCTGTCCCCTAAACCATCCCCGACCTCTAACCCTAACCCTAACCCTAACCCTAACCCTAACCCTAACCCTAACCCTAACCCTAACCCTTACCCGAAGCCTTACTCTAACCCGTCCCCTAATCCTAACCCGTACGCTAACACTAACCCGTACCCTAACACGTACGCTCACCCTAAACCGTTGTCATAAACTAACTTGTCCCCTAAACCATCCCCGTCCTCTAACCCTAACCCTAACCCTAACCCTAAACCTAACCCTTACCCGAAGCCTTACCCTAACCCGTCCCCTAATCCTAACCCATAAGCTAACACTAACCCGTACCCTAACACGTACGCTCACACTAAACTGTTGTCGTACCCTAACGTATCCCCTAAACCGTCCCCGTCCCCTAACCCTAAACCTAAGCCTACCCCTAAGCCTAACCCTTACCCGAAGCCTTACCCTAACCCGTCCCCTAATCCTAACCCGTAAGCTAACACTAACCCGTACCCTAACACGTACGCTCACCCTAAACCGTTGTCGTACCCTAACCTGTCCCCTAAACCGTCCCCGTCCCCTAACCCTAACCCTAAACCTACCCCTAACCCTAACCCTTACCCGAAGCCTTTCCCTAACCCGTCCCCTAATCCTAACCCGTACGCTAACAGTAAACCGTACCCTAACACGTACGCTCACCCTAAAACGTTGTCGTACCCTAACCTGTCTCCTAAACCGTCCCCGTCCCAGAACCCTAACCCTAAACCTAACTCTAACGCTAACCCTTACCCGAAGCCTTACCCTAACCGTCCCCTAATCCTAACCCGTACGCTAACACTAACCCGTACCCTAACACGTACGCTCACCCTAAACCGTTGTCGTAAACTAACTTGTCCCCTAAACCGTCCCCATCCCCTAACCCTAACCCTAACCCTAACCCTAACCCTAACCCTTACCCGAAGCCTTACCCTAACCCGTCCCCTACTCCTAACCCGTAAGCTAACACTAACCCGTACCCTAACACGTACGCTCACCCTAAACCGTTGTCGTACCCTAACCTGTCCCCTAAACCGTCCCCGTCCCCTAACCCTAACCCGAAACCTACCCCTAACCCTAACCCTTACCCGAAGCCTTTCCCTAACCCGTCCCCTAATCCTAACCCGTACGCTAACAGTAAACCATACCCTAACACGTACGCTCACCCTAAAACGTTGTCGTACCCTAACCTGTCTCCTAAACCGTCCCCATCCCATAACCCTAACCCTAAACCTAACCCTAACCCTAACCCTTACCCGAAGCCTTACCCTAACCGTCCCCTAATCCTAACTCGTACGCTAACACTAACCCGTACCCTAACACGTACGCTCACCCTAAACCGTTGTCGTAAACTAACTTGTCCCCTAAACCGTCCCCATTCCCTAACCCTAATCCTAACCCTTACCCGAAGCCTTACCCTAACCCGTCCCCTAATCCTAACCCGTACGCTAACACTAACCCGTACCCTAACACGTACGCTCACCCTAAACCGTTGTCATACCCTAACCTGTCCCCTAAACCATCCCCGGCCTCTAAGCCTAACCCTAACCCTAACCCTAAACCTAACCCTTACGCGAAGCCTTACCCTAACCCATCCCCTAATCCTAAACCATACGCTAACACTAACCAGTACCCTAACACGTACGCTCACCCTAAACCGTTGTCGTACACTACCCTGTCCCCTAAACCGTCCCCGTCCCCTAACCCTAACCCTAAACCTACCCCTAACCCTACCCCTTACCCGAAGCCTTACCCGAACCCGTCCCCTAATCCTAACCCGTACGCTAACACTAACCCGTACCCTAACACGTACGCTCACCCTAAACCGTTGTCGTACCCTAACCTGTCCCCTAAACCGTCCCCATCCCCTAACCCTAACCATAAACCTACCCCTAACCCTAAACCTTACCCGAAGCCTTACCCTAACCCGTCCCCTAATCCTAACCCGTACGCTAACACTAAACCGTACCCTAACACGTACGCTCACCCTAAAACGTTGTCGTACCCTAACCTGTCCCCTAAACCGTCCCCGTCCCATAACCCTAACCCTAGCCCTAACCGTTACCCGAAGCCTTACCCTAACCCGTCCCCTAATCCTAACCCGTACGCTAACACTAACCCGTACCCTAACACGTATGCTCACCCTAAACTGTTGTCGTAAACTAACTTGTCCCCTAAACCGTCCCCATCCCCTAACCCTAACCCTAACCCTAACCCTAACTCTCACCCTTACCCGAAGCCTTACCCTAACCCGTCCCCTAATCCTAACCCGTACGCTAACACTAACCCGTACCCTAACACGTACGCTCACCCTAAACCGTTGTCGTACCCTAACCTGTCTCCTAAACCATCCCCGTCCTCTAACCCTAACCCTAACCCTAACCCTAAACCTAACCCTTACCCGAAGCCTTACCCAAACCCGTCTCCTAATCCTAACCCGTACTCTAACACTAACCTGTACCCTAACACGTACGCTCACACTAAACTGTTGTCGTACCCTAACCTATCCCCTAAACACTCCCCGTCCCCTAACCCTAACCCTAAGCCTAACCCTAACCCTAACCCTTACCCGAAGCCTTACCCTAACCCGTCCCCTAATCCTAACCCGTACGCTAACACTAACCCGTACCCTAACACGTACGCTCACCCTAAACCGTTGTCGTACACTAACCTGTCCCCTAAACGGTCCCCGTCCCCTAACCCTAACCCTAACCCTAAGCCTAACCCTAACCCTTGCCCGAAGCCTTACCCTATCCCTTCCCCTAATCCTAACCCGTACGCTAACACTAAGCCGTACCCTAACACGTACGCTCACCCTAAACCATTGTCGAATCCTAACCTGTCCCCTAAACTGTCCCCGTCCCATAACCCTAACCCTAAACCTACCCCTAACCCTAACCCTTACCCGAAGCCTTACCCTAACCCGTCCCCTAAACCTAACCCGTACGCTAACACTAAATCATACCCTAACACGTACGCTCACCCTAAAACGTTGTCATACCCTAACCTGTCCCCTAAACCGTCCCCGTCCCATAACCCTAACCCTAAACCTAACCCTTACCCGAAGCCTTACTCTAACCCGTCCCCTAATCCTAACCCGTACGCTAACACTAACCCGTACCCTAACACGTACGCTCACCCTAAACCGTTGTCATAAACTAACTTGTCCCCTAAACCATCCCCGTCCTCTAACCCTAAACCTAACCCTAACCCTAACCCTAAACCTAACCCTTACCCGAAGCCTTACCCTAACCCGTCCCCTAATCCTAACCCATAAGCTAACACTAACCCGTACCCTAACACGTACGCTCACACTAAACTGTGGTCGTACCCTAACGTATCCCCTAAACCGTCCCCGTCCCCTAACCCTAAACCTAAGCCAACCCCTAAGCCTAACCCTTACCCGAAGCCTTACCCTAACCCGTCCCCTAATCCTAACCCATACGCTAACACTAAACCGTATCCTAACACATACGCTCACCCTAAACCGTTGTCGTACCCTAACCTGTCCCCTATACCGTCCCCGTCCCCTAACCCTAACCCTAACCCTAAGCCTAACCCTAACCCTTACCCGAAGCCTTACCCTAACCCGTCCCCTAATCCTAACCCGTACGCTAACACTAACCGGTACCCTAACACGTACGCTCACCCTAAACCGTTGTCGTACCCTAAACTGTCCCCTAAACCGTCCCCGTCCCCTAACCATAACCCTAACCCTAACCCTAACCCTAACCCTTACCCGAAGCCTTACCCTAACCCTTCCCCTAATCCTAACGCGTACACTAACACTAAACCGTACCCTAACACGTACGCTCACCCTAAACCGTTGTCGTATCCTAACCTGTCCCCTAAACTGTCCCCATCCCATAACCCTAACCCTAACCCTAACCCAAACCGTAACCCTTACCCGATGCCTTACCCTAACCCGTCCCCTAATCCTAACCCGTACGCTAACACTAAATCGTACCCTAACACGTACGCTCACCCTAAAACGTTGTCATACCCTAACCTGTCCCCTAAACCGTCCCCGTCCCATAACCCTAACCCTAACCCTAACCCTTACCCGAAGCCTTACTCTAACCCGTCCCCTAATCCTAACCCGTACGCTAACACTAACCCGTACCCTAACACGTACGCTCACCCTAAACCGTTGTCGTAAACTAACTTGTCCCCTAAACCATCCCCGTCCTCTAACCCTAAACCTAACCCTAACCCTAACCCTAACCCTAACCCTAAACCTAACCCTTACCCGAAGCCTTACCCTAACCCGTCCCCTAATCCTAACCCATACGCTAACACTAAGCCGTACCCTAACACGTACGCTCACACTAAACTGTCGTCGTACCCTAACGTATCCCCTAAACCGTCCCCGTCCTCTAACCCTAAACCTAAGCCTAACCCTAAGCCTAAGCCTAACCCTAAGCCTAACCCTTACCCGAAGCCTTACCCTAACCCGTCCCCTAATCCTAACCCGTACACTAACACTAAACCTTATCCTAACACATACGCTCACCCTAAACCGTTGTCATACCCTAACCTGTCCCCTATACCGTCCCCGTCCCCTAACCCTAACCCTAACCCTAAGCCTAACCCTAACCCTTACCCGAAGCCTTACCCTAACCCGTCCCCTAATCCTAACCCGTACGCTAACACTAACCCGTACCCTAACACGTACGCTCACCCTAAACCGTTGTCGTACCCTAAACTGTCCTCTAAACCGTCCCCGTCCCCTAACCCTAACCCTAACACTAACCCTAACCCTAACCCTTACCCGAAGCCTTACCCTAACCCTTCCCCTAATCCTAACCTGTACACTAACACTAAATCGTACCCTAACAAGTACGCTCACCCTAAACCGTTGTCGTATCCTAACCTGTCCCCTAAACTGTCCCCGTCCCATAACCCTAACCCTAACCCTAACCCAAACCCTAACCCTTACCCGATGCCTTACACTAACCCGTCCCCTAATCCTAACCCGTATGCTAACACTAACCCATACCCTAACATGTACGCTCACCCTAAACCGTTGTCGTACCCTAACCTGTCCCCTAAACCGTCCCCGTCCCCTAACCCTAACCCTAAACCTACCCCTAAACCTAACCCTTACCCGAAGCCTTACCCTAACCCGTCCCCTAATCCTAACCCGTACGCTAACACTAACCCGTACCCTAACACGTACGGTGACCCTAAACCGTTGTCGTACCCTAACCTGTCCCCTAAACCGTCCCCGTCCCCTAACCCTAACCCTAACCCTAACCCTTACCCGAAGCCTTACCCTAACCCGTCCCCTAATCCTAACCCTTAAACTAACACTAACCCGTACCCTAACACGTACGCTCACCCTAAACCGTTGTCGTACCCTAAACTGTCCCCTAAACCCTCCCCGTCCCCTAACCCTACCCCTAAACCTACCCCTACCCCTAACCCTTACCCGAAGCCTTACCCTAACCCGTCCCCTAATCCTAACCCGTACGCTAACACTAAACCGTACCCTAACACGTACGCTCACCCTAAAACGTTTTCGTACCCAAACCTGTCCCCTAAACCGTCCCCGTCCCATAACACTAACCCTAACCCTAACCCTAACCCTAACCCTTACCCGAAGCCTTACCCTAACCCGTCCCCTAAACCTAACCCGCACGCTAACACTAACCCGTACCCTAACACGTACGCTCACCCTAAAACTTTGTCGTAAACTAACATGTCCCCTAAACCGTCCCCATCCCCTAACCCTAACACTAACCCTAACCCTAACCCTAACACTTACCCGAAGCCTTACCCTAACCCGTCCCCTAATCCTAACCCGTACGCTAACACTAACCCGTACCCTAACACGTACGCTCAACCTAAATCATTGTCGTACGCTAACCTGTCCCCTAAACCATCCCCGACCTCTAACCTTAACCCTAACCCTAACCCTAAACCTACCCCTTACCCGAAGCCTTACCCTAACCTGTCCCCTAATCCTAAACCGTATGCTAACACTAACCCGTACCCTAACACGTACGCTCACCCTAAACCGTTGTCGTACCCTAACCTGTCCCCTAAACCGTCCCCGTCCCCTAACCCTAACCCTAACCCTAAGCCTAACCCTAACCCTTACCCGAATCCTTACCCTAACCCGTCCCCTAATCCTAACCAGTACGCTAACACTAACCCGTACCCTAACACGTACGCTCACTCTAAACCGTTGTCGTACGCTAAACTGTCCCCTAAACCGTCCCTGTCCCCTAACCCTAACCCTAACCCTAACCCTAACCCTTACCCGAAGCCTTACACTAATCCTTCCCCTAATCCTAACCCGTACGCTAACACTAAGCCGTACCCTAACACGTACGCTCACCCTCAACCATTGTCGTATCCTAACCTGTCCTCTAAACTGTCCCCGTTCCATAACCCTAACCCTAACCCTAACCCTAACCCTAACCCTTACCCGATGCCTTACCCTAACCCGTCCCCTAATCCTAACCCGAAAGCTAACACTAACACGTACCCTAACACGTACGCTCACCCTAAACCATTGTCGTACCCAAACCTGTCCCCTAAACCGCCCCATCCCCTAACCCTAACCCTAACCCTAACCTTAAACCTAACCCTTACCCGAAGCCTTACCCTAACCCGTCCCCTAATCCTAACCCGTACGCTAACACTTACCCGTACCCTAACACGTACGCTGACCCTAAACCGTTGTCGTACACTAACCTGTCCCCTAAACTGTCCCCGTGCCATAACCCTAACCCTAACCCTAACCCTAACCCTATCCCTTACCCGAAGCCTTACCCTAACCCGTCCCTTAATCCTAACCCGTACGCTAACACTAAACCGTACCCTAACACGTACGCTCACCCTAAACCGTTGTCGTATCCTAACCTGTCCCCTAAACTGTCCCCGTCCCATAACCCTAACCCTAACCCAAACCGTAACCCTTACCCGATGCCTTACCCTAACCCGTCCCCTAATCCTAACCCGTACGCTAACACTAAATCGTACCCTAACACGTACACTCACCCTAAAACGTTGTCATACCCTAACCTGTCCCCTAAACCGTCCCCGTCCCATAACCCTAACCCTAACCCTAACCCTTACCCGAAGCCTTACTCTAACCCGTCCCCTAATCCTAACCCGTACGCTAACACTAACCCGTACCCTAACACGTACGCTCACCCTAAACCGTTGTCGTAAACTAACTTGTCCCCTAAACCATCCCCGTCCTCTAACCCTAAACCTAACCCTAACCCTAACCCTAACCCTAACCCTAAACCTAACGCTTACCCGAAGCCTTACCCTAACCCGTCCCCTAATCCTAACCCATACGCTAACACTAACCCGTACCCTAACACGTACGCTCACACTAAACTGTCGTCGTACCCTAACGTATCCCCTAAACCGTCCCCGTCCTCTAACCCTAAACCTAAGCCTAACCCTAAGCCTAACCCTTACCCGAAGCCTTACCCTAACCCGTCCCCTAATCCTAACCCGTACACTAACACTAAACCTTATCCTAACACATACGCTCACCCTAAACCGTTGTCATACCCTAACCTGTCCCCTATACCGTCCCCGTCCCCTAACCCTAACCCTAACCCTAAGCCTAACCCTAACCCTTACCCGAAGCCTTACCCTAACCCGTCCCCTAATCCTAACCCGTACGCTAACACTAACCCGTACCCTAACACGTACGCTCACCCTAAACCGTTGTCGTACGCTAAACTGTCCCCTAAACCGTCCCCGTCCCCTAACCCTAACCCTAACACTAACCCTAACCCTAACCCTTACCCGAAGCCTTACCCTAACCCTTCCCCTAATCCTAACCCGTACGCTAACACTAACCCATACCCTAACACGTACGCTGACCCTAAACCATTGTCGTAAACTAACTTGTCCCCTAAACCGTCCCCATCCCCTAATCATAACCCTAACCCTAAACCTAACCCTAACACTTACCCGAAGCCTTACACTAACCCGTCCCCTAATCCTAACCCGTTCGCTAACACTAACCCGTACCCTAACACGTACGCTCACCCTAAACCGTTGTCGTACCCTAAACTGTCCCCTAAAACGTCCCCGTCCGCTAAACCTAACCCTAACCCTAACCCTAACACTAACCCTTACCCGAAGCCTTACCCTAACCCTTCCCCTAATCCTAACCCATACGTTAACACTAAGCCGTACCCTAACACGTACGCTCACCCTAAACCGTTGTCGTACCCTAAAGTGTCCCCTAAACCGTCCCCGTCCCCTAACCCTAACCCTAACCCTAACCCTAACACTAACCCCTACCCGAAGCCTTACCCTAACCCTTCCCCTTATCCTAACCCGTACGCTAACACTAAGCCATACCCTAACACGTACGCTCACCCTAAACCGTTGTCGTAAACTAACTTGTCCCCTAAATCGTCCCCATCCCCTAACCCTAACCCTAACCCTAACCCTAACCCTAACACTTACCCGAAGCCTTACCCTAACCCGTCCCCTAATCCTAACCCGTAAGCTAACACTAACCCGTACCCTAACACGTAAGCTCACACTAAACCGTTGTCGTACCCTAACCTGTCCTCTAAACCGTCCCGTCACCTAACCCTACCCCTAAACCTACCCCTAACCCTAACTCTTACCCGAAGCCTTACCCTAACCCGTCCCCTAATCCTAACCCGTACGCTAACACTAAACCGTACCCTAACACGTACGCTCACCCTAAAACGTTGTCGTACCCTAACCTGTCCCCTAAACCGTCCCCGTCCCATAACACTAACCCTAACCCTAACCCTAACCCTTACCCGAAGCCTTACCCTAACCCGTCCCCTAATCCTAACCCATACGCTAACACTAACCCGTACCCTAACACGTACGCTCACCCTAAACCGTTGTCGTAAACCAACTTGTCCCCTAAACCGTCCCCATCCCCTAACCCTAACCCTAACCCTAACCCTAACCCTAACCCTTACCCGAAGCCTTACCCTAACCCGTCCCCTAATCCTAACCCGTACGCTAACACTAACCCGTACCCTAACACTTACGCTCAACCTAAACCGTTGTCGTACGCTAACCTGTCCCCTAAACCATCCCCGACCTCTAACCCTAACCCTAACCCTAACCCTAAACCTAACCCTTGCCCGAAGCCTTACCCTAACCCGTCCCCTAATCCTAACCCGTACGCTAACACTAACCCGTACCCTAACACGTACGCTCACCCTAAACCGTTGTCGTACCCTAACCTGTCCCCTAAACCGTCCCGTCCCCTAACCCTAACCCTAAGCCTAACCCTAACCCTTACCCGAAGCCTTACCCTAACCCTTCCCGTAATCCTAACCCGTACGCTAACACTAACCCGTACCCTAACACGTACGCTCACCCTAAACCGTTGTCGTATACTAACCTGTCCCCTAAACTGTCCCCATCCCATAACCCTAACCCTAACCCTAACCCTAAACCTAACCCTTACCCGATGCCTTACCCTAACCCGTCCCCTAATCGTAACCCTTACGCTAACACTAACCCGTACCCTAACACATGCGCTCACCCTAAACCGTTGTCGTACCCTAACCTGTCCCCTAAACCGTCCCCGTCCCCTAACCCTAACCATAACCCTAACACTTAACCGAAGTCTTACCCTAACCCGTCCCCTAATCCTAACCCGTACGCTAACACTAAACCATACCCTAACACGTACGCTGACCCTAAACCGTTGTCGTAAACTAACTTGTCCCCTAAACCGTCCCCATCCCATAATCCTAACCCTAACCCTAACCCTAACCCTAACCCTTACCCGAAGCCTTACCCTAACCCGTCCCCTAATCCTAACCCGTACGCTAACACTAACCCGTACCCTAACACGTACACTCACCGTAAACCGTTGTCGTACCTTAACGTGTCTCCTAAACCGTCCCCATCCCCTAACCCTAATCCTAACCCTAACCCTTACCCGAAGCCTTACCCTAACCCAACCCCTAATCCTAACCCGTACACTAACACTAACCCATACCCTAACACGTACGCTCACCCTAAACCGTTGTCGTACGCTAACCTGCCCCTAAACCATCCCCGACCTCTAACCCTAACCCTAACCCTAACCCTAAACCTATCCCTTACCCGAAGCCTTACCCTAACCCGTCCCCTAATCCTAACCCGTACGCTAACACTAATGCGTACCCTAACACGTACGGTCACACTAAACTGTTGTCGTACCCTAACCTATCCCCTAAACCGTCCCCGTCCCCTAACCCTTACCCTAAGCCTAACCCTAACCCTAACCCTTACCTGAAGCCTTACCCTAAACCGTCCCCTAATCCTAAACCGTACGCTAACACTAACCCGTACCCTAACACGTACGCTCACCCTAAACCGTTGTCGTATCCTAACCTTTTCCCTAAACTGTCCCCGTCCCATAACACTAACCCTAACCCTAATCCAAACCCTAACCCTTACCCGATGCCTTACCCTAACCCGTCCCCTAATCCTAACCCGTATGCTAACACTAAACCATACCCTAACACGTACGCTCACCCTAAACCGTTGTCATACCCTAACCTGTCCCCTAAACCGTCCCCGTACCCTAACCCTAACCCTAAACCTACCCCTAACCCTAAACCTTACCCGAAGCCTTACCCTAACCCGTCCCCTAATCCTAACTCGTACGCTAACACTAACCCGTACCCTAACACGTACGGTGACCCTAAACCGTTGTGGTACCCTAACCTGTCCCCTAAACCGTCCCCGACCCCTAACCCTAACCCTAACCCTTACCCGAAGCCTTACCCTAACCCGTCCCCTAATCCTAACCCGTACGCTAACACTAACCCATACCCTAACACGTACGCTGACCCTAAACCGTTTTCGTAAACTAACTTGTCCCCTAAACCGTCCCCATCCCCTAATCATAACCCTAACCCTAACCCTAACACTAACCCTTACCCGAAGCCTTACCCTAACCCTTCCCCTAATCCTAACCCGTACGTTAACACTAAGCCGTACCCTAACACGTACGCTCACCCTAAACCGTTGTCGTACCCTAAACTGTCCCCTAAACCGTCCCCGTCCCCTAACCCTAACCCTAACCCTAACCCTAACACTAACCCTTACCCGAAGCCTTACCCTAACCCTTCCCCTAATCCTAACCCGTACGCTAACACTAAGCCATACCCTAACACGTACGCTCACCCGAAACCGTTGTCGTAAACTAACTTGTCCCCTAAACCGTCCCCGTCCCCTAACCCTAACCTTAACCCTATCCCTTACCCGAAGCCTTACCCTAACCCGTCCCCTAATCCTAACCCGTACGCTAACACTAACCCGTACCCTAACACGTACGCTCACCCTAAACCGTTGTCGTACCCTAAACTGTCCCCTAAACCGTCCCCGTCCCCTAACCCTAAACCTAACACTAACCCTAACCCTAACCCTTACCCGAAGCCTTACCCTAACCCTTCCCCTAATCCTAACCTGTACACTAACACTAAATCGTACCCTAACAAGTACGCTCACCCTAAACCGTTGTCGTATGCTAACCTGTCCCCTAAACTGTCCCCGTCCCATAACCCTAACCCTAACCCTAACCCAAACCCTAACCCTTACCCGATGCCTTACACTAACCCGTCCCCTAATCCTAACCCGTATGCTAACACTAACCCATACCCTAACATGTACGCTCACCCTAAACCGTTGTCGTACCCTAACCTGTCCCCTAAACCGTCCCCGTCCCCTAACCCTAACCCTAAACCTACCCCTAAACCTAACCCTTACCCGAAGCCTTACCCTAACCCGTCCCCTAATCCTAACCCGTACGCTAACACTAACCCGTACCCTAACACGTACGGTGACCCTAAACCGTTGTCGTACCCTAACCTGTCCCCTAAACCGTCCCCGTCCCCTAACCCTAACCCTAACCCTAACCCTTACCCGAAGCCTTACCCTAACCCGTCCCCTAATCCTAACCCTTAAACTAACACTAACCCGTACCCTAACACGTACGCTCACCCTAAACCGTTGTCGTACCCTAAACTGTCCCCTAAACCCTCCCCGTCCCCTAACCCTACCCCTAAACCTACCCCTACCCCTAACCCTTACCCGAAGCCTTACCCTAACCCGTCCCCTAATCCTAACCCGTACGCTAACACTAAACCGTACCCTAACACGTACGCTCACCCTAAAACGTTTTCGTACCCTAACCTGTCCCCTAAACCGTCCCCGTCCCATAACACTAACCCTAACCCTAACCCTAACCCTAACCCTTACCCGAAGCCTTACCCTAACCCGTCCCCTAAACCTAACCCGCACGCTAACACTAAACCGTACCCTAACACGTACGCTCACCCTAAAACTTTGTCGTAAACTAACATGTCCCCTAAACCGTCCCCATCCCCTAACCCTAACACTAACCCTAACCCTAACCCTAACACTTACCCGAAGCCTTACCCTAACCCGTCCCCTAATCCTAACCCGTACGCTAACACTAACCCGTACCCTAACACGTACGCTCAACCTAAACCATTGTCGTACGCTAACCTGTCCCCTAAACCATCCCCGACCTCTAACCTTAACCCTAACCCTAACCCTAAACCTAACCCTTACCCGAAGCCTTACCCTAACCTGTCCCCTAATCCTAAACCGTATGCTAACACTAACCCGTACCCTAACACGTACGCTCACCCTAAACCGTTGTCGTACCCTAACCTGTCCCCTAAACCGTCCCCGTCCCCTAACCCTAACCCTAACCCTAAGCCTAACCCTAACCCTTACCCGAATCCTTACCCTAACCCGTCCCCTAATCCTAACCAGTACGCTAACATTAACCCGTACCCTAACACGTAAGCTCACTCTAAACCGTTGTCGTACGCTAAACTGTCCCCTAAACCGTCCCTGTCCCCTAACCCTAACCCTAACCCTAACCCTAACCCTTACCCGAAGCCTTACACTAATCCTTCCCCTAATCCTAACCCGTACGCTAACACTAAGCCGTACCCTAACACGTACGCTCACCCTCAACCATTGTCGTATCCTAACCTGTCCTCTAAACTGTCCCCGTTCCATAACCCTAACCCTAACCCTAACCCTAACCCTAACCCTTACCCGATGCCTTACCCTAACCCGTCCCCTAATCCTAACCCGAAAGCTAACACTAACACGTACCCTAACACGTACGCTCACCCTAAACCATTGTCGTACCCAAACCTGTCCCCTAAACCGCCCCATCCCCTAACCCTAACCCTAACCCTAACCTTAACCCTAACCCTTACCCGAAGCCTTACCCTAACCCGTCCCCTAATCCTAACCCGTACGCTAACACTTACCCGTACCCTAACACGTACGCTGACCCTAAACCGTTGTCGTACACTAACCTGTCCCCTAAACTGTCCCCGTGCCATAACCCTAACCCTAACCCTAACCCTAACCCTATCCCTTACCCGAAGCCTTACCCTAACCCGTCCCTTAATCCTAACCCGTACGCTAACACTAAATCGTACACTAACACGTACGCTCACCCTCAAACGTTGTCATACACTAACCTGTCCCCTAAACCGTCCCCGTCCCATAACCCTAACCCTAACCCTAACCCTAACCCTAGCCCTTACCCGAAGCCTTACCCTAACCCGTCCCCTAATCCTAACCCGTACGCTAACACTAACCCGTACCCTAACACGTACGCTGACCCTAAACCATTGTCGTAAACTAACTTGTCCCCTAAACCGTCCCCATCCCCTAATCATAACCCTAACCCTAAACCTAACCCTAACACTTACCCGAAGCCTTACACTAACCCGTCCCCTAATCCTAACCCGTTCGCTAACACTAACCCGTACCCTAACACGTACGCTCACCCTAAACCGTTGTCGTACCCTAAACTGTCCCCTAAAACGTCCCCGTCCGCTAAACCTAACCCTAACCCTAACCCTAACACTAACCCTTACCCGAAGCCTTACCCTAACCCTTCCCCTAATCCTAACCCATACGTTAACACTAAGCCGTACCCTAACACGTACGCTCACCCTAAACCGTTGTCGTACCCTAAACTGTCCCCTAAACCATCCCCGTCCCCTAACCCTAACCCTAACCCTAACCCTAACACTAACCCCTTCCCGAAGCCTTACCCTAACCCTTCCCCTTATCCTAACCCGTACGCTAACACTAAGCCATACCCTAACACGTACGCTCACCCTAAACCGTTGTCGTAAACTAACTTGTCCCCTAAATCGTCCCCATCCCCTAACCCTAACCCTAACCCTAACCCTAACCCTAACCCTTACCCGAAGCCTTACCCTAACCCGTCCCCTAATCCTAACCCGTAAGCTAACACTAACCCGTACCCTAACACGTACGCTCACACTAAACCGTTGTCGTACCCTAACCTGTCCCCTAAACCGTCCCCGTCACCTAACCCTACCCCTAAACCTACCCCTAACCCTAACTCTTACCCGAAGCCTTACCCTAACCCGTCCCCTAATCCTAACCCGTACGCTAACACTAAACCGTACCCTAACACGTACGCTCACCCTAAAACGTTGTCGTACCCTAACCTGTCCCCTAAACCGTCCCCGTCCCATAACACTAACCCTAACCCTAACCCTAACCCTTACCCGAAGCCTTACCCTAACCCGTCCCCTAATCCTAACCCATACGCTAACACTAACCCGTACCCTAACACGTACGCTCACCCTAAACCGTTGTCGTAAACCAACTTGTCCCCTAAACCGTCCCCATCCCCTAACCCTAACCCTAACCCTAACCCTAACCCTAACCCTTACCCGAAGCCTTACCCTAACCCGTCCCCTAATCCTAACCCGTACGCTAACACTAACCCGTACCCTAACACGTACGCTCACCCTAAACCGTTGTCGTATCCTAACCTGTCCCCTAAACTGTCCCCATCCCATAACCCTAACCCTAACCCTAACCCTAAACCTAACCCTTACCCGATGCCTTACCCTAACCCGTCCCCTAATCGTAACCCTTACGCTAACACTAACCCGTACCCTAACACATACGCTCACCCTAAACCGTTGTCGTACCCTAACCTGTCCCCTAAACCGTCCCCGTCCCCTAACCCTAACCATAACCCTAACACTTAACCGAAGTCTTACCCTAACCCGTCCCCTAATCCTAACCCGTACGCTAACACTAAACCATACCCTAACACGTACGCTGACCCTAAACCGTTGTCGTAAACTAACTTGTCCCCTAAACCGTCCCCATCCCATAATCCTAACCCTAACCCTAACCCTAACCCTAACCCTTACCCGAAGCCTTACCCTAACCCGTCCCCTAATCCTAACCCGTCCGCTAACACTAACCCGTACCCTAACACGTACACTCACCGTAAACCGTTGTCGTACCTTAACGTGTCTCCTAAACCGTCCCCATCCCCTAACCCTAATCCTAACCCTAACCCTTACCCGAAGCCTTACCCTAACCCAACCCCTAATCCTAACACGTACACTAACACTAAACCATACCCTAACACGTACGCTCACCCTAAACCGTTGTCCTACGCTAACCTGCCCCTAAACCATCCCCGACCTCTAACCCTAACCCTAACCCTAACCCTAAACCTATCTCTTACCCGAAGCCTTACCCTAACCCGTCCCCTAATCCTAACCCGTACGCTAACACTAATGCGTACCCTAACACGTACGCTCACACTAAACTGTTGTCGTACCCTAACCTATCCCCTAAACCGTCCCCGTCCCCTAACCCTTACCCTAAGCCTAACCCTAACCCTAACCCTTACCTGAAGCCTTACCCTAAACCGTCCCCTAATCCTAAACCGTACGCTAACACTAACCCGTACCCTAACACGTACGCTCACCCTAAACCGTTGTCGTATCCTAACCTTTTCCCTAAACTGTCCCCGTCCCATAACACTAACCCTAACCCTAATCCAAACCCTAACCCTTACCCGATGCCTTACCCTAACCCGTCCCCTAATCCTAACCCGTATGCTAACACTAAACCATACCCTAACACGTACGCTCACCCGAAACCGTTGTCGTAAACTAACTTGTCCCCTAAACCGTCCCCGTCCCCTAACCCTAACCTTAACCCTATCCCTTACCCGAAGCCTTACCCTAACCCGTCCCCTAATCCTAACCCGTACGCTAACACTAAATCGTACCCTAACACGTACGCACACCCTAAAACGTTGTCATACCCTAACCTGTCCCCTAAACCGTCCCCGTCCCATAACCCTAACCCTAACCCTAAACCTAACCCTAGCCCTTACCCGAAGCCTTACCCTAACCCGTCCCCTAATCCTAACCCGTACGCTAACACTAACCCGTACCCTAACACGTACGCTGACTCTAAACCGTTGTCGTAAACTAACTTGTCCCCTAAACCGTCCCCATCCCCTAAACATAACCCTAACCCTAAACCTAACCCTAACCCTTACCCGAAGCCTTACCCTAACCCGTCCCCTAATCCTAACCCGTTCGCTAACACTAACCCGTACCCTAACATGTACGCTCACCCTAAACCGTTGTCGTACCCTAAACTGTCCCCTAAAACGTCCCCGTCCGCTAACCCTAACCCTAACCCTAACCCTAACACTAACCCTTACCCGAAGCCTTACACTAACCCTTCCCCTAATCCTAACCCGTAAGCTGAAACTAAGCCATACCCTAACACGTACGCTCACCCTAAACCGTTGTCGTAAACTAACTTGTCCCCTAAACCGTCCCCATCCCCTAACCCTATCCCTAACCCTAACACTGACCCTAACCCTTACCCGAAGCCTTACCCTAACCCGTCCCCTAATCCTAAACCTTAAGCTAACCCTAACCCGTACCCTAACACGTACGCTCACCCTAAACCGTTGTCGTACCCTAACCTGTCCCCTAAACCGTCCCCGTCCCCTAACCCTACCCCTAAACCTACCCCTACCCCTAACCCTTACCCGAAGCCTTACCCTAACCCGTCCCCTAATCCTAACCCGTACGCTAACACTAACCCGTACCCTAACACGTACGCTCACCCTAAACCGTTGTCGTAAACTAACATGTCCCCTAAACCGTCCCCATCCCCTAACCCTAAACCTAACCCTAGCCCTAACCCTAACCCTTACCCGAAGCCTTACCCTAACCCGTCCCCTAATCCTAAGCCGTACGCTAACACTAACCCGTACCCTAACACGTACGCTCAAACTAAACCATTGTCGTACGCTAACCTGTCCCCTAAACCATCCCCGACCTCTAACCCTAACCCTAACCCTAACCCTAAACCTAACCCTACCCGAAGCCTTACCCTAACCCGTCCCCTAATCCTAAACCGTACGCTAACACTAACCCGTACCCTAACACGTACGCTCACCCTAAACCGTTGTCGTACCCTAACCTGTCCCCTAAACCGTCCCCGTCCCCTAACCCTAACCCTAACCCTAAGCCTAACCCTAACCCTTACCCGAAGCCTTACCCTAACCCGTCCCCTAATCCTAAACAGTACGCTAACACTAACACGTACCCTAAAACGTACGCTCACCCTAAACCATTGTCGTACGCTAAACTGTCCCCTAAACCGTCCCCGTCCCCTAACCCTAACCCTAACCCTAACCCTAACCCTTACCCGAAGCCTTACCCTAATCCTTCCCCTAATCCTAACCCGTACGCTAACACTAAGCCGTACCCTAACACGTACGCTCACCCTCAACCATTGTCGTATCCTAACCTGTCCCCTAAACTGTCCCCGTCCCATAACCCTAACCCTAACCCTAACCCTAACCCTAACACTTACCCGATGCCTTACCCTAACCCGTCCCCTAATCCTAACCCGAAAGCTAACACTAACCCGTACCCTAACACGTACGCTCACCCTAAACCGTTGTCGTACCCTAACCTGTCCCCTAAACCGCCCCATCCCCTAACCCTAACCCTAACCCTAACCCTAACCCTAACCCTTACCCGAAGCCTTACCCTAACCCGTCCCCTAATCCTAACCCGTACGCTAACACTTACCCGTACCCTAACACGTACGCTGACCCTAAACCGTTGTCGTACACTAACCTGTCCCCTAAAATGTCCCCGTGCCATAACCCTAACCCTAACCCTAACCCTAACCCTAACCCTTACCCGAAGCCTTACCCTAACCCGTCCCCTAATCCTAACCCGTACGCTAACACTAACCCGTATCCTAACACATACGCTGACCCTAAACCGTTGTCGTACCCTAACTTGTCCCCTAAACCGTCCCCGTCCCCTAACCCTAACCCTAACCCTATCCCTTACCCGAAGCCTTACCCTAACCCGTCCCCTAATCCTAACCCGTACGCTAACACTAAATCGTACCCTAACACGTATGCTCATCCTAAACCGTTGTCGTACCCTAACCTGTCCCCTAAACCGTCACCGTCCCCTAACCCTAACCCTAACCCTAACCATTAACCGAAGTCTTAGCCTAACCCGTCCCCTAATCCTAACCCGTACGCTAACACTAAACCTTACCCTAACACGTACGCTGACCCTAAACCGTTGTCGTAAACTAACTTGTCCCCTAAACCATCCCCATCCCATAATCCTAACCCTAACCCTAACCCTAACCCTAACCCTTACCCGAAGCCTTACCCTAACCCGTCCCCTAATCCTAACCCGTACGCTAACACTAACCCGTACCCTAACACGTACGCTAACCCTAAACCGTTGTCGTACCTTAACGTGTCTCCTAAACCGTCCCCATCCCCTAACCCTAATCCTAACCCTAACCCTTACCCGAAGCCTTACCCTAACCCGACCCCTAATCCTAACCCGTACACTAACACTAACCCGTACCCTAACACGTACGCTCACCCTAAACCGTTGTCGTAAACTAACTTGTCCCCTAAATCGTCCCCATCCCCTAACCCTAACCCTAACCCTAACCCTAACCCTTACCCGAAGCCTTACCCTAACCCGTCCCCTAATCCTAACCCGTACGCTAACACTAACCCGTACCCTAACACGTACGCTCACCCTAAACCGTTGTCATACGCTAACCTGCACTTAAACCATCCCCGACCTCTAACCCTAACCCTAACCCTAACCCTAAAACTATCCCTTACCCGAAGCCTTACCCTAACCCGTCCCCTAATCCTAACCCGTACGCTAACACTAACGCGTACCCTAACACTTACGCTCACACTAAACTGTTGTCGTACCCTAACCTATCCCCTAAACCGTCCCCGTCCCCTAACCCTAACCCTAAGCCTAACCCTAACCCTAACTCTTACCTGAAGCCTTACCCTAAACCGTCCCCTAATCCTAACCCGTACGCTAACACTAACCCGTACCCTAAGACGTACGCTCACCCTAAACCGTTGTCGTACCCTAACCTGTCCCCTAAACCGTCCCCGTCCCCTAACCCTAACCCTAACCCTAAGCCTAACCCTAACCCTTACCCGAAGCCTTACACTAACCCGTCCCCTAATCCTAACCCGTACGCTAACACTAAGCCGTACCCTATCACGTACGCTCACCGTAAACCGTTGTCGTATCCTAACCTGTCCCCTAAACTGTCCCCGTCCCATAACCCTAACCCTAACCCTAACCCTAAACCTAACCCTTACCCGATGCCTTACCCTAACCCGTCCCCTAATCCTAACCCGTAAGCTAACACTAACCCGTACCCTAAAACGTACGCTCACCCTAAACCGTTGTCGTACCCTAACCTGTCCCCTAAACCGTCCCCGTCCCCTAACCCTAACCCTAACCCTAAGCCTAACCCTAACCCTTACCCGAAGCCTTACCCTAACCCGTCCCCTAATCCTAACCCGTACGCTAACACTAACCCATACCCTAACACGTACGCTCACCCTAAACCGTTGTCGTAAACTAACTTGTCCCCTAAACCGTCCCCATCCCATAATCCTAACCCTAACCCTAACCCTAACCCTAACCCTTACCCGAAGCCTTACCCTAACCCGACCCCTAATCCTAACCCGTACGCTAACACTAACCCGTACCCTAACACGTACGCTCACCCTAAACCGTTGTCGTAAACTAACTTCTCCCCTAAACCGTCCCCATCCCCTAACCCTAACCCTAACCCTAACCCTAACCCTAACACTTACCCGAAGCCTTACCCTAAACCTTCCCCTAATCCTAACCCGTACGCTAACACTAAACCGTACCCTAACACGTACGCTCACCCTAAACCGTTGTCGTACGCTAACCTGCCCCTAAACCATCCCTGACCTCTAACCATAACCCTAACCCTAACCCTAAACCTATCCCTTACCCGAAGCCTTACCCTAACCCGTCCCCTAATCCTAACCCGTACGCTAACACTAACCCGTACCCTAACACGTACGCTCACACTAAACTGTTGTCGTACCCTAACCTATCCCCTAAACCGGCCCCGTCCCCTAACCCTAACCCTAAGCCTAACCCTAACCCTAACCCTTACCTGAAGCCTTACCCTAAAACGTCCCCTAATGCTAACCCGTACGCTAACACTAACCCGTACCCTAACACGTACGCTCACCCTAAACCGTTGTTGTACCCTAAACTGTCCCGTAAACCGTCCCCGTCCCCTAACCCTAACCCTAACCCTAACACTAACCCTAACCCTTACCCCAAGCCTTATCCTAACCCTTCCCATAATCCTAACCCGTACACTAACACTAAGCCGTACCCTAACACGTACGCTCACCGTAAACCGTTGTCATATCCTAACCTGTCCCCTACACTGTCCCCGTCCCATAACCCTAACCCTAACCCTAAACCTAACCCTAACCCTTACCCGATGCCTTACCCTAACCCGTCCCATAATCCTAAACCGTAAGCTAACACTAACGCGTACCCTAACACGGACGCTGAACCTAAACCGTTGTCGTACACTAACCTGTCCCCTAAACTGTCCCCGTGCCATAATCCTAACCCTAACCCTAACCCTAACCCTAACCCTTACCCGAAACCTTACCCTAACCCGTCCCCTAATCCTAAACCGTAAGCTAACACTAACACGTACCCTAACACGGACGCTGACCCTAAACCGTTGTCGTACCCTAACCTGTCCCCTAAACCATCCCCGTCCCCTAACCCTTACCCTAACCCTATCCCTTACCCGAAGCCTTACACTAACCTGTCCCCTAATCCTAACCCGTACGCTAACACTAACACGTACCCTAACATATACGCTCACCCTAAACCGTTGTCGTTCCCTAACCTGTCCCCTAAACCATCCCCGTCCTCTAACCCTAACCCTAACCCTAACCCTAAACCTAACCCTTACCCGAAGCCTTACCCTAACCCGTCCCCTAATCCTACCCCTTAGGCTAACACTAACCCGTACCCTAACACGTACGCTGACCCTAAACCATTGTCGTACCCTAAGCTGTCCCCTAAACCGTCCCCGTCCCCTAACCCTAACCCTAACCCTAACACTTAACCGAAGCCTTACACTAACCCGTCCCCTAATCCTAACCCGTACGCTAACACTAAACCGTACCCTAACACGTACGCTGACCCTAAACCGTTGTCGTAAACTAACTTGTCCCCTAAACCGTCCCCATCCCCTAATCCTAACCCTAACCCTAACCCTAACCCTAACCCTTACCCGAAGCCTTACCCTAACACGTCCCCTAATCCTAACCCGTACGCTAACACCAACCCGTACCCTAACACGTACGCTCACCCTAAACCGTTGTCGTACCCTAACCTGTCCCCTAAACCGTCCCCGTCCCCTAACCCTAACCCTAACCCTAAGCCTAACCCTAACCCTTACCCGAAGCCTTACCCTAACCCGTCCCCTAATCCTAAACAGTACGCTAACACTAACACGTACCCTAAAACGTACGCTCACCCTAAACCATTGTCGTACGCTAAACTGTCCCCTAAACCGTCCCCGTCCCCTAACCCTAACCCTAACCCTAACCCTAACCCTTACCCGAAGCCTTACCCTAATCCTTCCCCTAATCCTAACCCGTACGCTAACACTAAGACGTACCCTAACACGTACGCTCACCCTCAACCATTGTCGTATCCTAACCTGTCCCCTAAACTGTCCCCGTCCCATAACCCTAACCCTAACCCTAACCCTAACCCTAACACTTACCCGATGCCTTACCCTAACCCGTCCCCTAATCCTAACCCGAAAGCTAACACTAACCCGTACCCTAACACGTACGCTCACCCTAAACCGTTGTCGTACCCTAACCTGTCCCCTAAACCGCCCCATCCCCTAACCCTAACCCTAACCCTAACCCTAACCCTAACCCTTACCCGAAGCCTTACCCTAACCCGTCCCCTAATCCTAACCCGTACGCTAACACTTACCCGTACCCTAACACGTACGCTGACCCTAAACCGTTGTCGTACACTAACCTGTCCCCTAAACTGTCCCCGTGCCATAACCCTAACCCTAACCCTAACCCTAACCCTAACCCTTACCCGAAGCCTTACCCTAACCCGTCCCCTAATCCTAACCCGTACGCTAACACTAACCCGTATCCTAACACATACGCTGACCCTAAACCGTTGTCGTACCCTAACTTGTCCCCTAAACCGTCCCCGTCCCCTAACCCTAACCCTAACCCTATCCCTTACCCGAAGCCTTACCCTAACCCGTCCCCTAATCCTAACCCGTACGCTAACACTAAATCGTACCCTAACACGTATGCTCACCCTAAACCGTTGTCGTACCCTAACCTGTCCCCTAAACCGTCACCGTCCCCTAACCCTAACCCTAACCCTAACCATTAACCGAAGTCTTAGCCTAACCCGTCCCCTAATCCTAAACCGTACGCTAACACTAAACCGTACCCTAACACGTATGCTGACCCTAAACCGTTGTCGTAAACTAACTTGTCCCCTAAACCATCCCCATCCCATAATCCTAACCCTAACCCTAACCCTAACCCTAACCCTTACCCGAAGCCTTACCCTAACCCGTCCCCTAATCCTAACCCGTACGCTAACACTAACCCGTACCCTAACACGTACGCTAACCCTAAACCGTTGTCGTACCTTAACGTGTCTCCTAAACCGTCCCCATCCCCTAACCCTAATCCTAACCCTAACCCTTACCCGAAGCCTTACCCTAACCCGACCCCTAATCCTAACCCGTACACTAACACTAACCCGTACCCTAACACGTACGCTCACCCTAAACCGTTGTCGTAAACTAACTTGTCCCCTAAATCGTCCCCATCCCCTAACCCTAACCCTAACCCTAACCCTAACCCTAACCCTTACCCGAAGCCTTACCCTAACCCGTCCCCTAATCCTAACCCGTACGCTAACACTAACCCGTACCCAACACGTACGCTCACCCTAAACCGTTGTCATACGCTAACCTGCACTTAAACCATCCCCGACCTCTAACCCTAACCCTAACCCTAACCCTAAAACTATCCCTTACCCGAAGCCTTACCCTAACCCGTCCCCTAATCCTAACCCATACGCTAACACTAACGCGTACCCTAACACTTACGCTCACACTAAACTGTTGTCGTACCCTAACCTATCCCCTAAACCGTCCCCGTCCCCTAACCCTAACCCTAAGCCTAACCCTAACCCTAACTCTTACCTGAAGCCTTACCCTAAACCGTCCCCTAATCCTAACCCGTACGCTAACACTAACCCGTACCCTAAGACGTACGCTCACCCTAAACCGTTGTCGTACCCTAACCTGTCCCCTAAACCGTCCCCGTCCCCTAACCCTAACCCTAACCCTAAGCCTAACCCTAACCCTTACCCGAAGCCTTACACTAACCCGTCCCCTAATCCTAACCCGTACGCTAACACTAAGCCGTACCCTATCACGTACGCTCACCGTAAACCGTTGTCGTATCCTAACCTGTCCCCTAAACTGTCCCCGTCCCATAACCCTAACCCTAACCCTAACCCTAAACCTAACCCTTACCCGATGCCTTACCCTAACCCGTCCCCTAATCCTAACCCGTAAGCTAACACTAACCCGTACCCTAACACGTACGCTCACCCTAAACCGTTGTCGTACCCTAACCTGTCCCCTAAACCGTCCCCGTCCCCTAACCCTAACCCTAACCCTAAGCCTAACCCTAACCCTTACCCGAAGCCTTACCCTAACCCGTCCCCTAATCCTAACCCGTACGCTAACACTAACCCATACCCTAACACGTACGCTCACCCTAAACCGTTGTCGTAAACTAACTTGTCCCCTAAACCGTCCCCATCCCATAATCCTAACCCTAACCCTAACCCTAACCCTAACCCTTACCCGAAGCCTTACCCTAACCCGACCCCTAATCCTAACCCGTACGCTAACACTAACCCGTACCCTAACACGTACGCTCACCCTAAACCGTTGTCGTAAACTAACTTCTCCCCTAAACCGTCCCCATCCCCTAACCCTAACCCTAACCCTAACCCTAACCCTAACACTTACCCGAAGCCTTACCCTAAACCTTCCCCTAATCCTAACCCGTACGCTAACACTAAACCGTACCCTAACACGTACGCTCACCCTAAATCGTTGTCGTACGCTAACCTGCCCCTAAACCATCCCCGACCTCTAACCATAACCCTAACCCTAACCCTAAACCTATCCTTTACCCGAAGCCTTACCCTAACCCGTCCCCTAATCCTAACCCGTACGCTAACACTAACCCGTACCCTAACACGTACGCTCACACTAAACTGTTGTCGTACCCTAACCTATCCCCTAAACCGGCCCCGTCCCCTAACCCTAACCCTAAGCCTAACCCTAACCCTAACCCTTACCTGAAGCCTTACCCTAAAACGTCCCCTAATGCTAACCCGTACGCTAACACTAACCCGTACCCTAACACGTACGCTCACCCTAAACCGTTGTTGTACCCTAAACTGTCCCCTAAACCGTCCCCGTCCCCTAACCCTAACCCTAACCCTAACACTAACCCTAACCCTTACCCCAAGCCTTATCCTAACCCTTCCCATAATCCTAACCCGTACACTAACACTAAGCCGTACCCTAACACGTACGCTCACCGTAAACCGTTGTCATATCCTAACCTGTCCCCTACACTGTCCCCGTCCCATAACCCTAACCCTAACCCTAAACCTAACCCTAACCCTTACCCGATGCCTTACCCTAACCCGTCCCATAATCCTAAACCGTAAGCTAACACTAACGCGTACCCTAACACGGACGCTGACCCTAATCCGTTGTCGTACACTAACCTGTCCCCTAAACTGTCCCCGTGCCATAATCCTAACCCTAACCCTAACCCTAACCCTAACCCTTACCCGAAACCTTACCCTAACCCGTCCCCTAATCCTAAACCGTAAGCTAACACTAACACGTACCCTAACACGGACGCTGACCCTAAACCGTTGTCGTACCCTAACCTGTCCCCTAAACCATCCCCGTCCCCTAACCCTTACCCTAACCCTATCCCTTACCCGAAGCCTTACCCTAACCTGTCCCCTAATCCTAACCCGTACGCTAACACTAACACGTACCCTAACATATACGCTCACCCTAAACCGTTGTCGTTCCCTAACCTGTCCCCTAAACCATCCCCGTCCTCTAACCCTAACCCTAACCCTAACCCTAAACCTAACCCTTACCCGAAGCCTTACCCTAACCCGTCCCCTAATCCTACCCCTTAGGCTAACACTAACCCGTACCCTAACACGTACGCTGACCCTAAACCATTGTCGTACCCTAAGCTGTCCCCTAAACCGTCCCCGTCCCCTAACCCTAACCCTAACCCTAACACTTAACCGAAGCCTTACACTAACCCGTCCCCTAATCCTAACCCGTACGCTAACACTAAACCGTACCCTAACACGTACGCTGACCCTAAACCGTTGTCGTAAACTAACTTGTCCCCTAAACCGTCCCCATCCCCTAATCCTAACCCTAACCCTAACCCTAACCCTAACCCTTACCCGAAGCCTTACCCTAACACGTCCCCTAATCCTAACCCGTACGCTAACACCAACCCGTACCCTAACACGTACGCTCACCCTAAACCGTTGTCGTACCCTAACCTGTCCCCTAAACCGTCCCCGTCCCCTAACCCTAACCCTAACCCTAACCCTAACCCTAACCCTTACCCGAAGCCTTACCCTAACCCGTCCCCTAATCCTAACCCGTACGCTAACACTAACCCGTACCCTAACACGTACGCTCACCCTAAACCGTTGTCGTACCCTAACCTGTCCCTAAAACCGTCCCCATCCCCTAACCCTAACCCTAACACTAAGCCTAACCCTAACCCTTACCCGAAGCCTTACCCTAACCCGTCCCCTAATCCTAACCCGTACGCTAACACTAACCCATACCCTAAAACGTACGCTCACCCTAAACCGTTGTCGTACACTAACCTGTCCCCTAAACCGTCCCCGTCCCCTAACCCTAACCCTAACCCTAAGTCTAACCCTAACCCTTACCCGAAACCTTACCCTAACCCTTCCCCTAATCCTAACCCGTACGCTAACACTAAGATGTACCCTAACACGTACGCTCACCATAAACCGTTGTCGTATCCTAACCTGTCCCCTAAACTGTCCCCGTCCCATAACCCTAACCCTAACCCTAACCCTAACCCTAACCCTAACCCTAACCCTAACCGTTGTCGTACCCTAACCTGTCCCCTAAACCGTCCCCGTCCCCTAACCCTAACCCTAACCCTAAGCCTCACCCTAACCCTTACCCGAAGCCTTACACTAACCCGTCCCCTAATCCTAACCAGTACGCTAACACTAACCCGTACCCTAACACATACGCTCACCCTAAACCGTTGTCGTACCCTAACCTGTCCCCTAAACCGTCCCCGTCCCCTAAACCTAACCCTAAATCTACCCCTAACCCCAACCCATACCCGAAGCCTTACCCTAACCCGTCCCCTAAACCTAACCCGTACGCTAACACTAAACCGTACCCTAACACGAACGCTCAACATAAAACGTTGACGTACCCTAAACTGTCCCCTAAACCGTCCCCCTCCCATAACCCTAACCCTAACCCTAACCCTAACCCTAACCCTTACCCGAAGCCTTACCCTAATCCGTCCCCTAATCCTAAACCATACGCTAACACTAACCCGTACCCTAACACGTACGCTCACCCTAAACCATTGTCGCACCCTAACCTGTCCCCTAAACCATCCACGTCCTCTAAACCTAACCCTAACCCTAACCCTAAACCTAACCCTTACCCGAAGCCTTACCCTAATCCGTCCCCTAATCCTAACCCGTACGCTAACACTAACCCGTACCCTAACACGAACACTCACCCTAAACCGTTGTCGTACCCTAAGCTGTCCCCTAAACCGTCCCCATCCTCTAACCCTAACCCTAAACCTACCCCTAACCCTAACCCTTACCCGAAGCCTTACCCTAACCCGGTCCCTAATCCTAACCTGTACCCTAACTCTAACCCGTACCCTAACACGTACGCTCACCCTAAACCGTTGTCGTATACTAACAAGTCACCTAAAACGTCCCCATCCCCTAACCCTAACCCTAACCCTAACCCTAACCCTAACCCTAATCCTAACCCTAACCCTTACCCGAAACCTTACCCTAACCCGTCCCCTAGTCCTAACCCGTAAGCTAACACTAAACCGTACCCTAACACGTACGCTCACCCTAAACCGTTGTCGTACCCTAACCTATCCCCTAAACCGTCTCCGTCCGCTAACCCTAACCCTAAACCTACCCCTAACCCTAACCCTTACCCGAAGCCTTACCCTAACCCGTCCCCTAATCCTAACCCGTACGCTAACACTAAATCATACCCTAACACGTACGCTCACCCTAAAACGTTGTCATACCCTAACCTGTCCCCTAAACCGTCCCCGTCCCATAACCCTAACCCTAAGCCTACCCCTAAGCCTAACCCTTACCCGAAGCCTTACCCTAACCCGTCCCCTAATCCTAACCCATACGCTAACACTAACACGTACCCTAACACGTACGCTCACCCTAAACCGTTGTCGTACCCTAAACTGTCCCCTAAACCGTCCCCGTCCCCTAACCCTAACACTAAACCTAACCCAAACCCTAACCCTTACCCGAAGACTTACCCTACCCCTTCCCCTAATCCTAACCCGTACGCTAACACTAAGCTGTACCCTAACACGTACGCTCACCCTAAACCGTTGTCGTATCCTAACCTGTCCCCTAAACTGTCCCCGTGCCATAACCCTAACCCTAACCCTAACCCTAACCCTTACCCTTACCCGATGCCTTATCCTAACCCGTCCCCTAATCCTAAACCGTAAGCTAACACTAACCCGTACCCTAACACGTACGCTCACCCTAAACCGATGTCGTACCCTAACCTGTCCCCTAAACCGTCCCCATCCCCTAACCCTAACCCTAACCCTAACCCTAACCCTAACCCTTACCCGAAGCCTTACCCTAAACCGTCCCATAATCCTAACCCGTACGCTAACACTAACCCATACCCTAACACGTACGCTGACTCTAAACCGTTGTCGTACCCTAACCTGTCCCCTAAACCGTCCCCGTCCCCTAACCCTAACCCTAACCCTAACCCTTACCCGAAGCCTTACCCTAACCCGTCCCCTAATCCTAACCCTTACGCTAACACTAACCCGTACCCTAACACGTACGCTGACCCTAAACCTTTGTCGTAAACTAACTTTTCCCCTAAACCGTCCCCATCCCCTAATCATAACCCTAAACCTAACCCTAAACCTAACCCTTACCCGAAGCCTTACCCTAACCCGTCCCCTAATCCTAACCCGTTCGCTAACACTAACCTGTACCCTAACACGTACGCTCACCCTAAACCGTTGTCGTACCCTAAACTGTCCCCTAAACCGTCCCCGTCCCCTAACCCTACACCTAAACCTACCCCTATCCCTAACCCTTACCCGAAGCCTTACCCTAACCCGTCCCCTAATCCTAACCCGTACGCTAACACTAAACCATACCCTAACACGTACGCTCACCCTAAAACGTTGTCGTACACTAACCTGTCCCCTAAACGGTCCCCGTACCATAACACTAACCCTAACCCTAACCCTAACCCTATCCCTTACCCGAAGCCTTACCCTAACCCGTCCCCAATCCTAACCCGTACGCTAACACTAACCCGTACCGTAACACGTACGCTCACCCTAAACCGTTGTCGTACCCTAACCTGTCCCCTAAACCGTCCCCGTCCCCTAACCCTAACCCTAACCCTAAGCCTCACCCTAACCCTTACCCGAAGCCTTACACTAACCCGTCCCCTAATCCTAACCAGTACGCTAACACTAACCCGTACCCTAACACGTACGCTCACCCTAAACCGTTGTCGTACCCTAAACTGTCCCCTAAACCGTCCACGTCCCCTAACCCTAACCCTAACCCTAACCCTTTCCCGAAGCCTTACCCTAATCCTTCCCCTAATCCTAACTCGTACGCTCACACTAAGCCGTACCCTAACACGTACGCTCACCCTCAACCATTGTCTTATCCTAACCTGTCCCCTAAACTGTCCCCGTCCCATAACCCTAACCCTAACCCTAACCCTAACCCTAACCCTTACCCGATGCCTTACCCTAACCCGTCCCCTAATCCTAACCCGTAAGCTAACACTAACCCGTACCCTAACACGTACGCTCACCCTAAACCGTTGTCGTACCCTAACCTGTCCCCTAAACCGTCCCCATCCCCTAACCCTAACCCTAACCCTAACCCTAACCCTAACCCTTACCCGAAGACTTACCCTAACCCGTCCCCTAATCCTAACCCGTACGCTAACACTTACCCGTACCCTAACACGTACGCTGACCCTAAACCATTGTCGTACACTAACCTGTCCCCTAAACTGTCCCCGTGCCATAACCCTAACCCTAACCCTAACCCTAACCCTTACCCGAAGCCTTACCCTAATCCTTCCCCTAATCCTAACCCGTACGCTAACACTAACCCGTACCCTGACACGTACGCTCACACTAAACTGTTGTCGTACCCTAACCTATCCCCTAAACCGTCCTGGTTCCCTAACCCTAACCCTAAGCCTAACCCTAACCCTAACCCTTACCCGAAGCCTTACCCTAACCCGTCCCCTAATCCTAACCCGTACGCTAACACTAACCTGTACCCTAACACGTACGCTCACCCTAAACCGTTGTCGTACCCTAACCTATCCCCTAAACCGTCCCCATTCCCTAACCCTAACCCTAACCCTAAGCCTAACACTAACCCTTACCCGAAGCCTTACCCTAACCCCTCCCCTAATCCTTAACCGTTCGCTAACACTAACCCGTACCCTAACACGTACGCTGACCCTAAACCGTTGTCGTACCCTAACCTGTCCCCTAAACCGTCCCCGTCCCCTAACCCTAACCCTAACCCTATCCCTTTCCCGAAGTCTTACCCTAACCCGTCCCCTAATCGTAACCCGTATGCTAACACTAACCCGTACCCTAACACGTACGCTCACCCTAAACCGTTGTCGTACCCTAACCTGTCCCCTAAACCATCGCCGTCCTCTAACCCTAACCCTAACCCTAACCCTAAATCTAACCCTTACCCGAAGCCTTACCCTAACCCTTCCCCTAATCCTAACCCGTACGCTAACACTAACACGTACCCTAACACGTACGCTCACACTAAACTGTTGTCGTACACTAACCTATCCCCTAAACCGTCCCCATCCCCTAACCCTAACCCTAACCCTAACCCTTACCCGAAGCCTTACTCTAACCCGTCCCCTAATCCTAACCCGTACGCTAACACTAACCCGTACCCTAACACGTACGCTCACCCTAAACCGTTGTCATAAACTAACTTGTCCCCTAAACCATCCCCGTCCTCTAACCCTAAACCTAACCCTAACCCTAACCCTAAACCTAACCCTTACCCGAAGCCTTACCCTAACCCGTCCCCTAATCCTAACCCGTACGCTAACTCTAACCCGTACCCTAACACGTACGCTCACCCTAAACAGTTGTCGTACCCTAACGTATCCCCTAAACCGTCCCTGTCCCCTAACCCTAAACCTAACCCTAAGCCTAACCCTAACCGTTACCCGAAGCCTTACCCTAACCCGTCCCCTAATTCTAACCCGTACGCTAACACTAAGCCGTACCCTAACACGTACGCTCACCCTTAGCCGTTGTCGTATCCTAACCTGTCCCCTATAATGTCCCCGTCCCATAACCCTAACCCTAACCCTAACCCTAAACCTAACCCTTACCCCATGCCTTACCCTAAACCGTCCCCTAATCCTAACCCGTAAGCTAACACTAACCCGTACCCTAACACGTACGCTCACCCTAAACCGTTGTGGTAAACTAACTTGTCCCCTAAACCGTCCCCATCCCCTAACCCTAACCCTAACCCTAACCCTAACCCTTACCCGAAGCCTTACACTAACCCGTCCCCTAATCCTAACCCATAAGCTAACACTAACCCGTACCCTAACACGTACGCTCACCCTAAACCGTTGTCGTACGCTAACCTGTCCCCTAAAACGTCCCCGTCCCCTAACCCTAACCCTAAACCTACCCCTAACCCTAACCCTTACCCGAAGCCTTTCCCTAACCCGTCCCCTAATCCTAACCCGTACGCTAACAGTACACTGTACCCTAACACGTACGCTCACCCTAAAACGTTGTCGTACCCTAACCTGTCTCCTAAACCGTCCTCGTCCCAGAACCCTAACCCTAAACCTAACCCTAACCCTAACCCTTACCCGAAGCCTTACGCTAACCGTCCCCTAATCCTAACCCGTACGCTAACACTAACCCGTACCCTAACACGTACGCTCACCCTAAACCGTTGTCGTAAACTAACTTGTCCCCTAAACCGTCCCCATCTCCTAACCCTAACCCTAACCCTAACCCTAACCCTAACCCTTACCCGAAGCCTTACCCTAACCCGTCCCCTAATCCTAACCCGTAAGCTATCACTAACCCGTACCCTAACACGTACACTCACCCTAAACCGTTGTCGTACCCTAACCTGTCCCCTAAACCGTCCCCGTCCCCTAACCCTAACCCTAAACCTAACCCTAAACCTAACCCTTACACGAAGCCTTTCCCTAACCCGTCCCCTAATCCTAACCCGTACGCTAACACTAACCCGTACCCTAACACATACGCTCACCCTAAACCGTTGTCATACCCTAACCTGTCCCCTAAACCATCCCCTGCCTCTAAGCCTAACCCTAACCCTAACCCTAAACCTAACCCTTACCCGAAGCCTTACCCTAACCCGTCCCCTAATCCTAACCCGTACGCTAACACTAACCCGTACCTTAACACGTACGCTCACCCTAAACCGTTGTCGTACCCTAACCTGTCCCCTAAACCGTCCCCATCCCCTAACCCTAACCCTAAACCTACCCCTAACCCTAAACCTTACCGGAAGCCTTACACTAACCCGTCCCCTAATCCTAACCCGTACGCTAACACTAAACCATACCCTAACACGTACGCTCACCCTAAAACGTTGTCGTACCCTAACCTGTCCCCTAAACCGTCCCCATCCCATAACCCTAACCCTAACCCTAACCGTTTCCCGAAGCCTTACCCTAACCCGTCCCCTAATCCTAACCCGTACGCTAACACTAACCCGTACCCGAACACGTACGCTCACCCTAAACCGTTGTCGTAAACTAACTTGTCCCCTAAACCGTCCCCATCCCCTAACCCTAACCCTAACCCTAACCCTAACTCTCACCCTTACCCGAAGCCTTACCCTAACCCGTCCCCTAATCCTAAACCGTACGCTAACACTAAGCCGTACCCTAACACGTACGCTCACCCTAAACCATTGTCGTATCCTAACCTGTCCCCTAAAATGTCCCCGTCCCATAACCCTAACCCTAACCCTAACCCTAACCCTAACCCTTACCCGATGCCTTACCCTAACCCGTCCCCTAATCCTAACCCGTAAGCTAACACTAACCCGTACCCTAACACGTACGCTCACCCTAAACCGTTGTCGTATACTAACATGTCCCCTAAACCGTCCCCATCCCCTAAACCTAACCCTAACCCTAACCCTAACCCTAACCCTAACCCTTACCCGAAGCCTTACCCTAACCCGTCCCCTAATCCTAACCCGTAAGCTAACACTAACCCGTACCCTAACACGTACGCTCACCCTAAACCGTTGTCGTACCCTAACCTGTCCCCTAAACCGTCCCCGTCCCCTAACCCTAACCCTAATCCTACCCCTAACCCTAACCATTACCCGAAGCCTTACCCTAACCCGTCCCCTAATCCTAACCCGTACGCTAACACTAAATCGTACCCTAACACGTACGCTCACCCTAAAACGTTGTCATAGCCTAAGCTGTCCCCTAAACCGTCCCCGTCCCATAACCCTAACCCTAACCCCAACCCTATCCCTTACCCGAAGCCTTACCCTAACCCGTCCCCTAATCCTAAACCGTACGCTAACACTAACCCGTACCCTAACACGTACGCTCACCCTAAACGGTTGTCGTACCCTAACCTGTCCCCTGAACCATCCCCGTCCTCTAACCCTAACCCTAACCCTAAGCCTAAACCTTACCCTTACCCGAAGCCTTACCCTAACCCGTCCCCTAATCCTAACCCGTACGCTAACACTAAACCGTAGCCTAACACGTACGCTCAGCCAAAAACGTTGTCGTACACTAACCTGTACCCTAAACCGTCCCCGTCCCATAACCCTAACCCTAACGCTAACCCTAACCCTAACCCTTACCCGAAGCCTTACCCTAACCCTTCCCCTAATCCTAACCCGTACGCTAACACTAACCCGTACCCTAACACGTACGCTCACCCTAAACCGTTGTCGTAAACTAACTTGTCCCCTAAACCGTCCCCATCCCCTAACCCTAACCCTAACCCTAACCCTAACCCTTACCCGAAGCCTTACCCTAACCCGTCCCCTAATCCTAACCCGTACACTAACACTAAACCGTACCCTAACACGTATGCTCACCCTAAACCGTTGTCGTACCCTAACCTCTCCCATAAACCGTCCCCGTCCCCTAACACTAACCCTAAACCTACCCCTAACCCTAACCCATACCCGAAGCCTTACCCTAACCCGTCCCCTAATCCTAACCCGTACGCTAACACTAAACCGTACCCTAACACTTACGCTCACCCTAAAACGTTGTCATACCCTACCCTGTCCCCTAAACCGTCCCCGTCCCATAACCCTAACCCTAACCATAACCCTAACCTAACCCTTACCGGAAGCCTTACCCTAACCCGTCAACTAATCCTAACCCGTACGCTAACACTAACCCGTACCCTAACACGTACGCTGACCCTAAACCGTTGTCGCACCGTAACCTGTCCCCTAAACCGTCCCCGTCCCCTAACCCCAACCCTAACACTAAGCCTAACCCTAACCCTTACCCGAAGCCTTACCCTAACCCTTCCCCTAATCCTAACCCGTACGCTAACACTAAGCCGTACTCTAACACGTACGCTCACCCTAAACCGTTGTCGTATCCTAACCTGTCCCCTAAACTGTCCCCGTCCCATAACCCTAACCCTAACCCTAACCCTAACCCTAACCCTTACCCGATGCCTTACACTAACCCGTCCCCTAATCCTAACCCGTAAGCTAACACTAAAACGTACCCTAACACGAACGCTCACCCTAAACCGTTGTCATACCCTAACCTGTCCCCTAAACCGTCCCCGACCCCTAACCCTAACCCTAAACCTAACCCTAACCCTTACCCGAAGCCTTACCCTAACCCTTCCCCTAATCCTAACCCGTACGGTAACACTAAACCGTACCTTAACACGTACGCTCACCCTAAAACGTTGTCGTACCCTAACCTGTCCCCTAAACCGTCCCCGTCCCATAACCCTAACCCTAACCCTAACCCTAACCCTAAACCTTACCCGAAGCCTTACCCTAACCCGTCCCCTAATCCTAACCCTTACGCTAACACTAACCCGTACCCTAACACGTACGCTCACCCTAAACCGTTGTCGTAAACTAACTTGTCCCCTAAACCGTCCCCATCCCCTAACCCTAACCCTAACCCTAACCCTAACCCTAACCCTTACCCGAAGCCTTACCCTAACCCGTCCCCTAATCCTAACCCGTAAGCTAACACTAACCCGTACCTAACACGTACGCTCACCCAAAACCGTTGTCGTACCCTAACCTGTCCACTAAACCGTCCCCGTCCCCTAACCCAAACCCTAAACCTACCACTAACCCTAACCCTTACCCGAAGCCTTTCCCTAACCCGTCCCTTAATCCTAAACCGTACGCTAACAGTAAACCGTACCCTAACACGTACGCTCACCCTAAAACGTTGTCGTACCCTAACCTGTCTCCTAAACCGTCCCCGTCCCATAACCCTAACCCTAAACCTAACCCTAACCCTAACCCTTACCCGAAGCCTTACCCTAACCCGTCCCCTAATCCTAACCCGTACGCTAACACTAACCCGTACCCTAACACGTACGCTCACCCTAAACCGTTGTCATACCCTAACCTGTCCCTTAAACCATCCCCGGCCTCTAAGCCTAACCCTAACCCTAACCCTAAACCTAACCCTTACGCGAAGCCTTACCCTAACCCGTCCCCTAATCCTAAACCGTACGCTAACACTAACCCGTACCCTAACACGTACGCTCACCCTAAACCGTTGTCGTACCCTAACCTGTCCCCTAAACCGTCCCCGTCCCCTAACCTAACCCTAAAGCTACCCCTAACCCTAACCCTTACCCGAAGCCTTACCCTAACCCGTCCCCTAATCCTAACCCGTACGCTAACACTAACCCGTACCCTAACATGTATGCTGACCCTATACCGTTGTCATACCCTAACCTGTCCCCTAAACCGTCCCCATCCCCTAACCCTAACCCTAAACCTACCCCTAACCCTAACCCTTACCCGAAGCCTTACCCTAACCCGTCCCCTAATCCTAACCCGTACGCTAACACTAAACCGTACCCTAACACGTACGCTCACCATAAAACGTTGTCGTACCCTAACCTGTCCCCTAAACCGTCCCCATCCCATAACCCTAACCCTAACCCTAACCCTTACCCGAAGCCTTACCCTAACCCGTCCCCTAATCCTAACCCGTACGCTAACACTAACCCGTACCCTAACACGTACGCTCACCCTAAACAGTTGTCGTATACTAACATGTCCCCTAAACCGTCCCCATCCCCTAACCCTAACCCTAACCCTAACCCTAACCCTAACCCAAACCCTTACCCGAAGCCTTACCCTAACCCGTCCCCTAATCCTAACCCGTACGCTAAATCTAACCCGTACCCTAACACGTACGCTCACCCTAAACCGTTGTCGTAAACTAACTTGTCCCCTAAACCGTCCCCGTCCCCTAACCCTAACCCTAACACTAACCCTAACCCTAACCCTTACCCGAAGCCTTACCCTAACCCGTCCCCTAATCCTAACCCGTACGCTAACACTAACCCGTACCCTAACATGTACGCTCACCCTAAACCGTTGTCGTACCCTAACCTGTCCTCTCAACCAACCCCGTCCTCTAACCCTAACCCTAACCCTAAACCTAAACCTAACCCTTACCCGAAGCCTTACCCTAACCCGTCAACTAATCCTAACCCGTACGCTAACACTAACCCGTACCCTAACACGTACGCTGACCCTAAACCGTTGTCGTACCCTAACCTGTCCCCTAAACCGTCCCCGTCCCCTAACCCTAACCCTAACCCTAACCCTTACCCGAAGCCTTACCCTAACCCTTCCCCTAATCCTAACCCGTACGCTAACACTAACCCGTACCCTAACACGTACGCTGACCCTAAACCATTGTCGTAAACTAACTTGTCCCCTAAACCGTCCCCATCCCCTAAACCTAACCCTAACCCTAACCCTAACTCTAACCCTTACCCGAAGCCTTACCCTAACCCGTCCCCTAATCCTAACCCGTACGCTAACACTAACCCGTACCCTAACACGTACGCTCACCCTAAACCGTTGTCGTACACTAACCTGTCCCCTAAACCGTCCCCATCCCCTAACCCTAACCCTAACACTAAGCCTAACCCTAACCCTTAACCGAAGCCTTACCCTAACCCTTCCCCTAATCCTAACCCGTACGCTAACACTAAGCCGTACCCTAACACGTACGCTCACCCTAAAACGTTGTCGTACCCTAACCTGTCTCCTAAACCGTCCTCGTCCCAGAACCCTAACCCTAAACCTAACCCTAACCCTAACCCTTACCCGAAGCCTTATGCTAACCGTCCCCTAATCCTAACCCGTACGCTAACACTAACCCGTACCCTAACACGTACGCTCACCCTAAACCGTTGTCGTAAACTAACTTGTCCCCTAAACCGTCCCCATCTCCTAACCCTAACCCTAACCCTAACCCTAACCCTAACCCTTACCCGAAGCCTTACCCTAACCCGTCCCCTAATCCTAACCCGTAAGCTATCACTAACCCGTACCCTAACACGTACACTCACCCTAAACCGTTGTCGTACCCTAACCTGTCCCCTAAACCGTCCCCGTCCCCTAACCCTAACCCTAAACCTAACCCTAACCCTAACCCTTACACGAAGCCTTTCCCTAACCCGTCCCCTAATCCTAACCCGTACGCTAACACTAACCCGTATCCTAACACGTACGCTCACCCTAAACCGTTGTCATACCCTAACCTGTCCCCTAAACCATCCCCTGCCTCTAAGCCTAACCCTAACCCTAACCCTAAACCTAACCCTTACGCGAAGCCTTACCCTAACCAGTCCCCTAATCCTAAACCGTACGCTAACACTAACCCGTACCCTAACACGTACGCTCACCCTAAACCGTTGTCGTACCCTAACCTGTCCCCTAAACCGTCCCCGTCCCCTAACCCTAACCCTAAAGCTTCCCCTAACCCTAACCCTTACCCGAAGCCTTACCCTAACCCGTCCCCTAATCCTAACCCGTACGCTAACACTAACCCGTACCTTAACACGTACGATCACCCTAAACCGTTGTCGTACCCTAACCTGTCCCCTAAACCGTCCCCATCCCCTAACCCTAACCCTAAACGTACCCCTAACCCTAAACCTTACCGGAAGCCTTACCCTAACCCGTCCCCTAATCCTAACCCGTACGCTAACACTAAACCATACCCTAACACGTACGCTCACCCTAAAACGTTGTCGTACCCTAACCTGTCCCCTAAACCGTCCCCATCCCATAACCCTAACCCTAACCCTAACCGTTTCCCGAAGCCTTTCCCTAGCCCGTCCCCTAATCCTAACCCGTACGCTAACACTAACCCGTACCCGAACACGTACGCTCACCCTAAACCGTTGTCGTAAACTAACTTGTCCCCTAAACCGTCCCCATCCCCTAACCCTAACCCTAACCCTAACCCTAACTCTCACCCTTACCCGAAGCCTTACCCTAACCCGTCCCCTAATCCTAAACCGTACGCTAACACTAAGCCATACCCTAACACGTACGCTCACCCTAAACCATTGTCGTATCCTAACCTGTCCCCTAAAATGTCCCCGTCCCATAACCCTAACCCTAACCCTAACCCTAACCCTAACCCTTACCCGATGCCTTACCCTAACCCGTCCCCTAATCCTAACCCGTAAGCTAACACTAACCCGTACCCTAACACGTACGCTCACCCTAAACCGTTGTCGTATACTAACATGTCCCCTAAACCGTCCCCATCCCCTAAACCTAACCCTAACCCTAACCCTAACCCTAACCCTAACCCTTACCCGAAGCCTTACCCTAACCCGTCCCCTAATCCTAACCCGTAAGCTAACACTAACCCGTACCCTAACACGTACGCTCACCCTAAACCGTTGTCGTACCCTAACCTGTCCCCTAAACCGTCCCCGTCCCCTAACCCTAACCCTAATCCTACCCCTAACCCTAACCATTACCCGAAGCCTTACCCTGACCCGTCCCCTAATCCTAACCCGTACGCTAACACTAAATCGTACCCTAACACGTACGCTCACCCTAAAACGTTGTCATAGCCTAAGCTGTCCCCTAAACCGTCCCCGTCCCATAACCCTAACCCTAACCCCAACCCTATCCCTTACCCGAAGCCTTACCCTAACCCGTCCCCTAATCCTAAACCGTACGCTAACACTAACCCGTACCCTAACACGTACGCTCACCCTAAACGGTTGTCGTACCCTAACCTGTCCCCTGAACCATCCCCGTCCTCTAACCCTAACCCTAACCCTAAGCCTAAACCTTACCCTTACCCGAAGCCTTACCCTAACCCGTCCCCTAATCCTAACCCGTACGCTAACACTAAACCGTAGCCTAACACGTACGCTCAGCCAAAAACGTTGTCGTACACTAACCTGTCCCCTAAACCGTCCCCGTCCCATAACCCTAACCCTAACCCTAACCCTAACCCTAACCCTTACCCGAAGCCTTACCCTAACCCTTCCCCTAATCCTAACCCGTACGCTAACACTAACCCGTACCCTAACACGTACGCTCACCCTAAACCGTTGTCGTAAACTAACTTGTCCCCTAAACCGTCCCCATCCCCTAACCCTAACCCTAACCCTAACCCTAACCCTAACCCTTACCCGAAGCCTTACCCTAACCCGTCCCCTAATCCTAACCCGTAAGCTAACACTAACCCGTACCTAACACGTACGCTCACCCAAAACCGTTGTCGTACCCTACCCTGTCCACTAAACCGTCCCCGTCCCCTAACCCAAACCCTAAACCTACCCCTAACCCTAACCCTTACCCGAAGCCTTTCCCTAACCCGTCCCTTAATCCTAACCCGTACGCTAACAGTAAACCGTACCCTAACACGTACGCTCACCCTAAAACGTTGTCGTACCCTAACCTGTCTCCTAAACCGTCCCCGTCCCATAACCCTAACCCTAAACCTAACCCTAACCCTAACCCTTACCCGAAGCCTTACCCTAACCCGTCCCCTAATCCTAACCCGTACGCTAACACTAACCCGTACCCTAACACGTACGCTCACCCTAAACCGTTGTCATACCCTAACCTGTCCCTTAAACCATCCCCGGCCTCTAAGCCTAACCCTAACCCTAACCCTAAACCTAACCCTTACGCGAAGCCTTACCCTAACCCGTCCCCTAATCCTAAACCGTACGCTAACACTAACCCGTACCCTAACACGTACGCTCACCCTAAACCGTTGTCGTACCCTAACCTGTCCCCTAAACCGTCCCCGTCCCCTAACCTAACCCTAAAGCTACCCCTAACCCTAACCCTTACCCGAAGCCTTACCCTAACCCGTCCCCTAATCCTAACCCGTACGCTAACACTAACCCGTACCCTAACATGTATGCTGACCCTATACCGTTGTCATACCCTAACCTGTCCCCTAAACCGTCCCCATCCCCTAACCCTAACCCTAAACCTACCCCTAACCCTAACCCTTACCCGAAGCCTTACCCTAACCCGTCCCCTAATCCTAACCCGTACGCTAACACTAAACCGTACCCTAACACGTACGCTCACCATAAAACGTTGTCGTACCCTAACCTGTCCCCTAAACCGTCCCCATCCCATAACCCTAACCCTAACCCTAACCCTTACCCGAAGCCTTACCCTAACCCGTCCCCTAATCCTAACCCGTACGCTAACACTAACCCGTACCCGAACACGTACGCTCACCCTAAACAGTTGTCGTATACTAAGATGTCCCCTAAACCGTCCCCATCCCCTAACCCTAACCCTAACCCTAACCCTAACCCTAACCCTAACCCTTACCCGAAGCCTTACCCTAACCCGTCCCCTAATCCTAACCCGTACGCTAAATCTAACCCGTACCCTAACACGTACGCTCACCCTAAACCGTTGTCGTAAACTAACTTGTCCCCTAAACCGTCCCCGTCCCCTAACCCTAACCCTAACACTAACCCTAACCCTAACCCTTACCCGAAGCCTTACCCTAACCCGTCCCCTAATCCTAACCCGTACGCTAACACTAACCCGTACCCTAACATGTAGGCTCACCCTAAACCGTTGTCGTACCCTAACCTGTCCTCTCAACCAACCCCGTCCTCTAACCCTAACCCTAACCCTAACCCTAAACCTAACCCTTACCCGAAGCCTTACCCTAACCCGTCAACTAATCCTAACCCGTACGCTAACACTAACCCGTACCCTAACACGTACGCTGACCCTAAACCGTTGTCGTACCCTAACCTGTCCCCTAAACCGTCCCCGTCCCCTAACCCTAACCCTAACCCTAACCCTTACCCGAAGCCTTACCCTAACCCTTCCCCTAATCCTAACCCGTACGCTAACACTAAGCCGTACCCTGACATGTACGCTCACCCTAAACCGTTGTCGTATCCTAACCTGTCCCCTAAACTGTCCCCGTCCCATAACCCTAACCCTAACCCTAACCCTAACCCTAACCCTTACCCGAAACCTTTCCCTAACCCGTCCCCTAATCCTAACCCGTACGCTAACACTAACCCGTACCCTAACACCTACGCTCACCCTAAACCGTTGTCGTAAACTAACTTTTCCCCTAAACCGTCCCCATCCCCTAACCCTAACCCTAACCCTAACCCTAACCCTAACCCTTACCCGAAGCCTTACCCTAACCCGTCCCCTAATCCTAACCCGTAAGCTAACACTAACCCGTACCCTAACACGTACGCTCACCCTAAACCGTTGTCATACACTAACCTGTCCCCTAAACCGTCCCCGTACCCTAACCCTAACCCTAAACCTACCCCTAACCCTAACCCTTACCCGAAGCCTTTCCCTAACCCGTCCCCTAATCCTAACCCGTACGCTAACAGTAAACCGTACCCTAACACGTACGCTCACCCTAAAACGTTGTCGTACCATAACCTGTCTCCTAAACCGTCCCCGTCCCAGAACCCTAACCCTAAACCTAACTCTAACCCTAACCCTTACCCGAAGCCTTACCCTAACCGTCCCCTAATCCTAACCCGTACGCTAACACTAACCCGTACCCTAACACGTACGCTCACCCTAAACCGTTGTCGTAAACTAACTTGTCCCCTAAACCGTCCCCATCCCCTAACCCTAACCCTAACCCTAACCCTAACCCTAACCCTTACCCGAAGCCTTACCCTAACCCGTCCCCTAATCCTAACCCGTAAGCTAACACTAACCCGTACCCTAACACGTACGCTCACCCTAAACCGTTGTCGTACCCTAACCTGTCCCCTAAACCGTCCCCGTCCCCTAACCCTAACCCTAAACCTACCCCTAACCCTAACCCTTACCCAAAGCCTTTCCCTAACCCGTCCCCTAATCCTAACCCGTACGCTAACAGTAAACCATACCCTAACACGTACGCTCACCCTAAAACGTTGTCGTACCCTAACCTGTCTCCTAAACCGTCCCCATCCCATAACCCTAACCCTAAACCTAACCCTAACCCTAACCCTTACCCGAAGCCTTACCCTAACCGTCCCCTAATCCTAACTCGTACGCTAACACTAACCCGTACCCTAACACGTACGCTCACCCTAAACCGTTGTCGTAAACTAACTTGTCCCCTAAACCGTCCCCATTCCCTAACCCTAACCCTAACCCTAACCCTAACCCTAACCCTTACCCGAAGCCTTACCCTAACCCGTCCCCTAATCCTAACCCGTACGCTAACACTAACCCGTACCCTAACACGTACGCTCACCCTAAACCGTTGTCATACCCTAACCTGTCCCCTAAACCATCCCCGGCCTCTAAGCCTAACCCTAACCCTAACCCTAAACCTAACCCTTACGCGAAGCCTTACCCTAACCCATCCCCTAATCCTAAACCATACGCTAACACTAACCAGTACCCTAACACGTACGCTCACCCTAAACCGTTGTCGTACCCTAACCTGTCCCCTAAACCGTCCCCGTCCCCTAACCCTAACCCTAAACCTACCCCTAACCCTAACCCTTACCCGAAGCCTTACCCTAACCCGTCCCCTAATCCTAACCCGTACGCTAACACTAACCCGTACCCTAACACGTACGCTCACCCTAAACCGTTGTCGTACCCTAACCTGTCCCCTAAACCGTCCCCATCCCCTAACCCTAACCCTAAACCTACCCCTAACCCTAAACCTTACCCGAAGCCTTACCCTATCCCGTCCCCTAATCCTAACCCGTACGCTAACACTAACCCGTACCCTAACACGTACGCTCACCCTGAACTGTTGTCGTAAACTAACTTGTCCCCTAAACCGTCCCCATCCCCTAACCCTAACCCTAACCCTAACCCTAACTCTCACCCTTACCCGAAGCCTTACCCTAACCCGTCCCCTAATCCTAACCCGTACGCTAACACTAACCCGTACCCTAACACGTACGCTCACCCTAAACCGTTGTCGTACCCTAACCTGTCTCCTAAACCATCCCCGTCCTCTAACCCTAACCCTAACCCTAACCCTAAACCTAACCCTTACCCGAAGCCTTACCCAAACCCGTCTCCTAATCCTAACCCGTACTCTAACACTAACCTGTACCCTAACACGTACGCTCACACTAAACTGTTGTCGTACCCTAACCTATCCCCTAAACACTCCCCGTCCCCTAACCCTAACCCTAAGCCTAACCCTAACCCTAACCCTTACCCGAAGCCTTACCCTAACCCGTCCCCTAATCCTAAGCCGTACGCTAACACTAACCCGTACCCTAACACGTACGCTCACCCTAAACCGTTGTCGTACACTAACCTGTCCCCTAAACGGTCCCCGTCCCCTAACCCTAACCCTAACCCTAAGTCTAAACCTAACCCTTGCCCGAAGCCTTACCCTATCCCTTCCCCTAATCCTAACCCGTACGCTAACACTAAGACGTACCCTAACACGTACGCTCACCCTAAACCATTGTCGTATCCTAACCTGTCCCCTAAACTGTCCCCGTCCCATAACCCTAACCCTAACCCTAACCCTAACCCTAACCCTAACCCTTACCCGATGCCTTACCCTAACCCGTCCCCTAATCCTAACCCGTAAGCTAACACTAACCCGTACCCTAACACGTACGCTCACCCTAAACCGTTGTCGTATACTAACATGTCCCTAAACCGTCCCCATCCCCCAACCCTAACCCTAACCCTAACCCTAACCCTAACCCTAACCCTAACCCTAACCCTTACCCGAAGCCTTACCCTAACCCGTCCCCTAATCCTAACCCGTAAGCTAACACTAACCCGTACCCTAACACGTACGCTCACCCTAAACCGTTGTCGTACCCTAACCTGTCCCCTAAACCGTCCCCGTCCCCTAACCCTAACCCTAAACCTACCCCTAACCCTAACCCTTACCCGAAGCCTTACCCTAACCCGTCCCCTAAACCTAACCCGTACGCTAACACTAAATCATACCCTAACACGTACGCTCACCCTAAAACGTTGTCATACCCTAACCTGTCCCCTAAACCGTCCCCGTCCCATAACCCTAACCCTAACCCTAACCCTTACCCGAAGCCTTACTCTAACCCGTCCCCTAATCCTAACCCGTACGCTAACACTAACCCGTACCCTAACACGTACGCTCACCCTAAACCGTTGTCATAAACTAACTTGTCACCTAAACCATCCCCGTCCTCTAACCCTAACCCTAACCCTAACCCTAACCCTAAACCTAACCCTTACCCGAAGCCTTACTCTAACCCGTCCCCTAATCCTAACCCATAAGCTAACACTAACCCGTACCCTAACACGTACGCTCACACTAAACTGTTGTCGTACCCTAACGTATCCCCTAAACCGTCCCCGTCCCCTAACCCTAAACCTAAGCCTACCCCTAAGCCTAACCCTTACCCGAAGCCTTACACTAACCCGTCCCCTAATCCTAACCCATACGCTAACACTAAACCGTATCCTAACACATACGCTCACCCTAAACCGTTGTCGTACCCTAACCTGTCCCCTATACCGTCCCCGTCCCCTAACCCTAACCCTAACCCTAAGCCTAACCCTAACCCTTACCCGAAGCCTTACCCTAACCCGTCCCCTAATCCTAACCCGTACGCTAACACTAACCCGTACCCTAACACGTACGCTCACCCTAAACCGTTGTCGTACCCTAAACTGTCCCCTAAACCGTCCCCGCCCCTAACCATAACCCTAACCCTAACCCTAACCCTAACCCTTACCCGAAGCGTTACCCTAACCCTTCCCCTAATCCTAACCCGTACACTAACACTAAACCGTACCCTAACACGTACGCTCACCCTAAACCGTTGTCGTATCCTAACCTGTCCCCTAAACTGTCCCCGTCCCATAACCCTAACCCTAACCCTAACCCAAACCCTAACCCTTACCCGATGCCTTACCCTAACCCGTCCCCTAATCCTAACCCGTACGCTAACACTAAATCTTACCCTAACACGTACGCTCACCCTAAAACGTTGTCATACCCTAACCTGTCCCCTAAACCGTCCCCGTCCCATAACCCTAACCCTAACCCTAACCCTTACCCGAAGCCTTACTCTAACCCGTCCCCTAATCCTAACCCGTACGCTAACACTAACCCGTACCCTAACACGTACGCTCACCCTAAACCGTTGTCGTAAACTAACTTGTCCCCTAAACCATCCCCGTCCTCTAACCCTAAACCTAACCCTAACCCTAACCCTAACCCTAACCCTAAACCTAACCCTTACCCGAAGCCTTACCCTAACCCGTCCCCTAATCCTAACCCATACGCTAACACTAACCCGTACCCTAACACGTACGCTCACACTAAACTGTCGTCGTACCCTAACGTATCCCCTAAACCGTCCCCGTCCTCTAACCCTAAACCTAAGCCTAACCCTAAGCCTAACCCTTACCCGAAGCCTTACCCTAACCCTTCCCCTAATCCTAACCCGTACGCTAACACTAACCCGTACCCTAACACGTACACTCACCGTAAACCGTTGTCGTACCTTAACGTGTCTCCTAAACCGTCCCCATCCCCTAACCCTAATCCTAACCCTAACCCTTACCCGAAGCCTTACCCTAACCCGACCCCTAATCCTAACCCGTACACTAACACTAACACATACCCTAACACGTACGCTCACCCTAAACCGTTGTCATAAACTAACTTGTCCCCTAAATCGTCCCCATCCCCTAACCCTAACCCTAACCCTAACCCTAACCCTAACCCTTACCCGAAGCCTTACCCTAACCAGTCCCCTAATCCTAACCCGTACGCTAACACTAACCCGTACCCTAACACGTATGCTCACCCTAAACCGTTGTCGTACGCTAACCTGCCCCTAAACCATCCCCGACCTCTAACCCTAACCCTAACCCTAACCCTAAACCTATCCCTTACCCGAAGCCTTACCCTAACCCGTCCCCTAATCCTAACCCGTACGCTAACACTAACGCGTACCCTAACACGTACGCTCACACTAAACTGTTGTCGTACCCTAACCTATCCCCTAAACCGTCCCCGTCCCCTAACCCTAACCCTAAGCCTAACCCTAACCCTAACCCTTACCTGAAGCCTTACCCTAAACCGTCCCCTAATCCTAAACCGTACGCTAACACTAACCCGTACCCTAACACGTACGCTCACCCTAAACCGTTGTCGTATCCTAACCTTTTCCCTAAACTGTCCCTGTCCCATAACACTAACCCTAACCCTAATCCAAACCCTAACCCTTACCCGATGCCTTACCCTAACCCGTCCCCTAATCCTAACCCGTATGCTAACACTAAACCATACCCTAACACGTACGCTCACCCTAAACCGTTGTCATACCCTAACCTGTCCCCTAAACCGTCCCCGTACCCTAACCCTAACCCTAAACCTACCCCTAACCCTAACCCTTACCCGAAGCCTTACCCTAACCCGTCCCCTAATCCTAACCTGTACGCTAACACTAACCCGTACCCTAACACGTACGGTGACCCTAAACCGTTGTCGTACCGTAACCTGTCCCCTAAACCGTCCCCGTCCCCTAACCCTAACCCTAACCCTTACCCGAAGCCTTACCCTAACCCGTCCCCTAATCCTAACCCGTACGCTAACACTAACCCATACCCTAACACGTACGCTGACCCTAAACCGTTTTCGTAAACTAACTTGTCCCCTAAACCGTCCCCATCCCCTAATCATAACCCTAACCCTAACCCTAACCCTAACCCTTACCCGAAGCCTTACCCTAACCCGTCACCTAATCCTAACCCGTTCGCTAACACTAACCCGTACCCTAACACGTACGCTCACCCTAAACCGTTGTCGTACCCTAAACTGTCCCCTAAAACGTCCCCGTCCCCTAACCCTAACCCTAACCCTAACCCTAACACTAACCCTTACCCGAAGCCTTACCCTAACCCTTCCCCTAATCCTAACCCGTACGTTAACACTAAGCCGTACCCTAACACGTACGCTCACCCTAAACCGTTGTCGTACCCTAAACTGTCCCCTAAACCGTCCCCGTCCCCTAACCCTAACCCTAACCCTAACCCTAACACTAACCCTTACCCGAAGCCTTACCCTAAACCTTCCCCTAATCCTAACCCGTACGCTAACACTAAGCCATACCCTAACACGTACGCTCACCCTAAACCGTTGTCGTAAACTAACTTGTCCCCTAAACCGTCCCCATCCCCTAACCCTATCCCTAACCCTAACCCTAACCCTAACCCTTAACCGAAGCCTTACCCTAACCCGTCCCCTTATCCTAACCCGTACGCTAACACTAAGCCATACCCTAACACGTACGCTCACCCTAAACCGTTGTCGTAAACTAACTTGTCCCCTAAATCGTCCCCATCCCGTAACCCTAACCCTAACCCTAACCCTAACCCTAACCCTTACCCGAAGCCTTACCCTAACCCGTCCCCTAATCCTAACCCGTAAGCTAACACTAACCCGTACCCTAACACGTACGCTCACACTAAAACGTTGTCGTACCCTAACCTGTCCCCTAAACCGTCCCCGTCACCTAACACTACCCCTAAACCTACCCCTAACCCTAACTCTTACCCGAAGCCTTACCCTAACCCGTCCCCTAATCCTAACCCGTACGCTAACACTAAACCGTACCCTAACACGTACGCTCACCCTAAAACGTTGTCGTACCCTAACCTGTCCCCTAAACCGTCCCCGTCCCATAACACTAACCCTAACCCTAACCCTAACCCTTACCCGAAGACTTACCCTAACCCGTCCCCTAATCCTAACCCATACGCTAACACTAACCCGTACCCTAACACGTACGCTCACCATAAACCGTTGTCGTAAACCAACTTGTCCCCTAAACCGTCCCCATCCCCTAACCCTAACCCTAACCCTAACCCTAACACTAACCCTTATCCAAAGCCTTACCCTAACCCGTCCCCTAATCCTAACCCGTACGCTAACACTAACCCGTACCCTAACACGTACGCTCAACCTAAACCGTTGTCGTACGCTAACCTGTCCCCTAAACCATCCCCGACCTCTAACCCTAACCCTAACCCTAACCCTAAACCTAACCCTTGCCCGAAGCCTTACCCTAACCCGTCCCCTAATCCTAACCCATACGCTAACACTAACCCGTACCCTAACACGTACGCTCACCCTAAACCGTTGTCGTACCCTAACCTGTCCCCTAAACCGTCCCCGTCCCCTAACCCTAACCCTAACCCTAAGCCTAACACTAACCCTTACCCGAAGCCTTACCCTAACCCGTCCCGTAATCCTAACCCGTACGCTAACACTAAGCCATACCCTAACACGTACGCTCACCCTAAACCATTGTCGTATCCTAACCTGTCCCCTAAACTGTCCCCGTCCAATAACCCTAACCCTAACCCTAACCCGAAACCTAACCCTTACCCGATGCCTTACCCTAACCCGTCCCCTAATCGTAACCCTTACGCTAACACTAACCCGTACCCTAACACATACGCTCACCCTAAACCGTTGTCGTACCCTAAACTGTCCCCTAAACCGTCCCCGTCCCCTAACCCTAACCATAACCCTAACACTTAACCGAAGTCTTACTCTAACCCGTCCCCTAATCCTAACCCGTACGCTAACACTAAACCGTACCCTAACACGTACGCTGACCCTAAACCGTTGTCGTAAACTAACTTGTCCCCTACACCGTCCCCATCCCATAATCCTAACCCTAACCCTAACCCTAACCCTAACCCTTACCCGAAGCCTTACCCTAACCCGTCCCCTAATCCTAACCCGTACGCTAACACTAACCCGTACCCTAACACGTACACTCACCGTAAACCGTTGTCGTACCTTAACGTGTCTCCTAAACCGTCCCCATCCCCTAACCCTAATTCTAACCCTAACCCTTACCCGAAGCCTTACCCTAACCCCACCCCTAATCCTAACCCGTACACTAACACTAACCCATACCCTAACACGTACGCTCACCCTAAACCGTTGTCGTAAACTAACTTGTCCCCTAAACCGTCCCCATCCCCTAACCCTAACCCTAACCCTAACCCTAACCCTAACCCTTACCCGAAGCCTTACCCTAACCAGTCCCCTAATCCTAAACCGTACGCTAACACTAACCCGTACCCTAACACGTACGCTCACCCTAAACCGTTGTCGTACGCTAACCTGCCCCTAAACCATCCCCGACCTCTAACCCTAACCCTAAGCCTAACCCTAAACCTATCCCTTACCCGAAGCCTTACCCTAACCCGTCCCCTAATCCTAACCCTTATGCTAACACTAACGCGTACCCTAACACGTACGCTCACACTAAACTGTTGTCGTACCCTAACCTATCCCCTAAACCGTCCCCGTCCCCTAACCCTAACCCTAAGCCTAACCCTAACCCTAACCCTTACCTGAAGCCTTACCCTAAACCGTCCCCTAATCCTAACCCGTACGCTAACACTAACCCGTACCCTAACACGTACGCTCACCCTAAACCGTTGTCGTATCCTAACCTGTTCCCTAAACTGTCCCCGTCCCATAACACTAACCCTAACCCTAATCCAAACCCTAACCCTTACCCGATGCCTTACCCTAACCCGTCCCCTAATCCTAACCCGTATGCTAACACTAAACCATACCCTAACACGTACGCTCACCCTAAACCGTTGTCATACCCTAACCTGTCCCCTAAACCGTCCCCGTACCCTAACCCTAACCCTAAACCTACCCCTAACCCTAACCCTTACCGGAAGCCTTACCCTAACCCGTCCCCTAATCCTAACCTGTACGCTAACACTAACCCGTACCCTAACACGTACGGTGACCCTAAACCGTTGTCGTACCGTAACCTGTCCCCTAAACCGTCCCCGTCCCCTAACCCTAACCCTAACCCTTACCCGAAGCCTTACCCTAACCCGTCCCCTAATCCTAACCCGTACGCTAACACTAACCCATACCCTAACACGTACGCTGACCCTAAACCGTTTTCGTAAACTAACTTGTCCCCTAAACCGTCCCCATCCCCTAATCATAACCCTAACCCTAACCCTAACCCTAACCCTTACCCGAAGCCTTACCCTAACCCGTCACCTAATCCTAACCCGTTCGCTAACACTAACCCGTACCCTAACACGTACGCTCACCCTAAACCGTTGTCGTACCCTAAACTGTCCCCTAAAACGTCCCCGTCCCCTAACCCTAACCCTAACCCTAACCCTAACACTAACCCTTACCCGAAGCCTTACCCTAACCCTTCCCCTAATCCTAACCCGTACGTTAACACTAAGCCGTACCCTAACACGTACGCTCACCCTAAACCGTTGTCGTACCCTAAACTGTCCCCTAAACCGTCCCCGTCCCCTAACCCTAACCCTAACCCTAACCCTAACACTAACCCTTACCCGAAGCCTTACCCTAAACCTTCCCCTAATCCTAACCCGTACGCTAACACTAAGCCATACCCTAACACGTACGCTCACCCTAAACCGTTGTCGTAAACTAACTTGTCCCCTAAACCGTCCCCATCCCCTAACCCTATCCCTAACCCTAACCCTAACCCTAACCCTTAACCGAAGCCTTACCCTAACCCGTCCCCTTATCCTAACCCGTACGCTAACACTAAGCCATACCCTAACACGTACGCTCACCCTAAACCGTTGTCGTAAACTAACTTGTCCCCTAAATCGTCCCCATCCCGTAACCCTAACCCTAACCCTAACCCTAACCCTAACCCTTACCCGAAGCCTTACCCTAACCCGTCCCCTAATCCTAACCCGTAAGCTAACACTAACCCGTACCCTAACACGTACGCTCACACTAAAACGTTGTCGTACCCTAACCTGTCCCCTAAACCGTCCCCGTCACCTAACACTACCCCTAAACCTACCCCTAACCCTAACTCTTACCCGAAGCCTTACCCTAACCCGTCCCCTAATCCTAACCCGTACGCTAACACTAAACCGTACCCTAACACGTACGCTCACCCTAAAACGTTGTCGTACCCTAACCTGTCCCCTAAACCGTCCCCGTCCCATAACACTAACCCTAACCCTAACCCTAACCCTTACCCGAAGACTTACCCTAACCCGTCCCCTAATCCTAACCCATACGCTAACACTAACCCGTACCCTAACACGTACGCTCACCATAAACCGTTGTCGTAAACCAACTTGTCCCCTAAACCGTCCCCATCCCCTAACCCTAACCCTAACCCTAACCCTAACACTAACCCTTATCCAAAGCCTTACCCTAACCCGTCCCCTAATCCTAACCCGTACGCTAACACTAACCCGTACCCTAACACGTACGCTCAACCTAAACCGTTGTCGTACGCTAACCTGTCCCCTAAACCATCCCCGACCTCTAACCCTAACCCTAACCCTAACCCTAAACCTAACCCTTGCCCGAAGCCTTACCCTAACCCGTCCCCTAATCCTAACCCATACGCTAACACTAACCCGTACCCTAACACGTACGCTCACCCTAAACCGTTGTCGTACCCTAACCTGTCCCCTAAACCGTCCCCGTCCCCTAACCCTAACCCTAACCCTAAGCCTAACACTAACCCTTACCCGAAGCCTTACCCTAACCCGTCCCGTAATCCTAACCCGTACGCTAACACTAAGCCATACCCTAACACGTACGCTCACCCTAAACCATTGTCGTATCCTAACCTGTCCCCTAAACTGTCCCCGTCCAATAACCCTAACCCTAACCCTAACCCGAAACCTAACCCTTACCCGATGCCTTACCCTAACCCGTCCCCTAATCGTAACCCTTACGCTAACACTAACCCGTACCCTAACACATACGCTCACCCTAAACCGTTGTCGTACCCTAAACTGTCCCCTAAACCGTCCCCGTCCCCTAACCCTAACCATAACCCTAACACTTAACCGAAGTCTTACTCTAACCCGTCCCCTAATCCTAACCCGTACGCTAACACTAAACCGTACCCTAACACGTACGCTGACCCTAAACCGTTGTCGTAAACTAACTTGTCCCCTAAACCGTCCCCATCCCATAATCCTAACCCTAACCCTAACCCTAACCCTAACCCTTACCCGAAGCCTTACCCTAACCCGTCCCCTAATCCTAACCCGTACGCTAACACTAACCCGTACCCTAACACGTACACTCACCGTAAACCGTTGTCGTACCTTAACGTGTCTCCTAAACCGTCCCCATCCCCTAACCCTAATTCTAACCCTAACCCTTACCCGAAGCCTTACCCTAACCCCACCCCTAATCCTAACCCGTACACTAACACTAACCCATACCCTAACACGTACGCTCACCCTAAACCATTGTCGTAAACTAACTTGTCCCCTAAACCGTCCCCATCCCCTAACCCTAACCCTAACCCTAACCCTAACCCTAACCCTTACCCGAAGCCTTACCCTAACCAGTCCCCTAATCCTAAACCGTACGCTAACACTAACCCGTACCCTAACACGTACGCTCACCCTAAACCGTTGTCGTACGCTAACCTGCCCCTAAACCATCCCCGACCTCTAACCCTAACCCTAAGCCTAACCCTAAACCTATCCCTTACCCGAAGCCTTACCCTAACCCGTCCCCTAATCCTAACCCTTATGCTAACACTAACGCGTACCCTAACACGTACGCTCACACTAAACTGTTGTCGTACCCTAACCTATCCCCTAAACCGTCCCCGTCCCCTAACCCTAACCCTAAGCCTAACCCTAACCCTAACCCTTACCTGAAGCCTTACCCTAAACCGTCCCCTAATCCTAACCCGTACGCTAACACTAACCCGTACCCTAACATGTACGCTCACCCTAAACCGTTGTCGTATCCTAACCTGTTCCCTAAACTGTCCCCGTCCCATAACACTAACCCTAACCCTAATCCAAACCCTAACCCTTACCCGATGCCTTACCCTAACCCGTCCCCTAATCCTAACCCGTATGCTAACACTAAACCATACCCTAACACGTACGCTCACCCTAAACCGTTGTCATACCCTAAACTGTCCCCTAAACCGTCCCCGTACCCTAACCCTAACCCTAAACCTACCCCTAACCCTAACCCTTACCCGAAGCCTTACCCTAACCCGTCCCCTAATCCTAACCCGTACGCTAACACTAACCCGTACCCTAACACGTACGGTGACCCTAAACCGTTGTCGTACCCTAACCTGTCCCCTAAACCGTCCCGGTCCCCTAACCCTAACCCTAACCCTTACCCGAAGCCTTACCCTAACCCGTCCCCTAATCCTAACCCGTACGCTAACACTAACCCGTACCCTAACACGTACGCTGACCCTAAACCGTTGTCGTAAACTAACTTGTCCCCTAAACCGTCCCCATCCCCTAATCATAACCCTAACACTAACCCTAACCCTAACCCTTACCCGAAGCCTTACCCTAACCCGTCACCTAATCCTAACCCGTTCGCTAACACTAACCCGTACCCTAACACGTACGCTCACCCTAAACCGTTGTCGTACCCTAAACTGTCCCCTAAAACGTCCCCGTCCCCTAACCCTAACCCTAACCCTAACCCTAACACTAACCCTTACCCGAAGCCTTACCCTAACCCTTCCCCTAATCCTAACCCGTACGTTAACACTAAGCCGTACCCTAACACGTACGCTCAACCTAAACCGTTGTCGTACCCTAAACTGTCCCCTAAACCGTCCCCGTCCCCTAACCCTAACCCTAACCCTAACCCTAACACTAACCCTTACCCGAAGCCTTACCCTAAACCTTCCCCTAATCCTAACCCGTACGCTAACACTAAGCCATACCCTAACACGTACGCTCACCCTAAACCGTTGTCGTAAACTAACTTGTCCCCTAAACCGTCCCCATCCCCTAACCCTATCCCTAACCCTAACCCTAACCCTAACCCTTAACCGAAGCCTTACCCTAACCCGTCCCCTTATCCTAACCCGTACGCTAACACTAAGCCATACCCTAACACGTACGCTCACCCTAAACCGTTGTCGTAAACTAACTTGTCCCCTAAATCGTCCCCATCCCCTAACCCTAACCCTAACCCTAACCCTAACCCTAACCCTTACCCGAAGCCTTACCCTAACCCGTCCCCTAATCCTAACCCGTAAGCTAACACTAACCCGTACCCTAACACGTACGCTCACACTAAAACATTGTCGTACCCTAACCTGTCCCCTAAACCGTCCCCGTCACCTAACCCTACCCCTAAACCTACCCCTAAACCTAACTCTTACCCGAAGCCTTACCCTAACCCGTCCCCTAATCCTAACTCGTACGCTAACACTAAACCGTACCCTAACACGTACGCTCACCCTAAAACGTTGTCGTACCCTAACCTGTCCCCTAAACCGTCCCCGTCCCATAACACTAACCCTAACCCTAACCCTAACCCTTACCCGAAGCCTTACCCTAACCCGTCCCCTAATCCTAACCCATACGCTAACACTAATCCGTACCCTAACACGTACGCTCACCATAAACCGTTGTCGTAAACCAACTTGTCCCCTAAACCGTCCCCATCCCCTAACCCTAACCCTAACCCTAACCCTAACACTAACCCTTATCCAAAGCCTTACCCTAACCCGTCCCCTAATCCTAACCCGTACGCTAACACTAACCCGTACCCTAACACGTACGCTCAACCTAAACCGTTGTCGTACGCTAACCTGTCCCCTAAACCATCCCCGACCTCTAACCCTAACCCTAACCCTAACCCTAAACCTAACCCTTGCCCGAAGCCTTACCCTAACCCGTCCCCTAATCCTAACCCATACGCTAACACTAACCCGTACCCTAACACGTACGCTCACCCTAAACCGTTGTCGTACCCTAACCTGTCCCCTAAACCGTCCCCGTCCCCTAACCCTAACCCTAACCCTAAGCCTAACACTAACCCTTATCCGAAGCCTTACCCTAACCCGTCCCGTAATCCTAACCCGTACGCTAACACTAAGCCATACCCTAACACGTACGCTCACCCTAAACCATTGTCGTATCCTAACCTGTCCCCTAAACTGTCCCCGTCCAATAACCCTAACCCTAACCCTAACCCGAAACCTAACCCTTACCCGATGCCTTACCCTAACCCGTCCCCTAATCGTAACCCTTACGCTAACACTAACCCGTACCCTAACACATACGCTCACCCTGAACCGTTGTCGTACCCTAAACTGTCCCCTAAACCGTCCCCGTCCCCTAACCCTAACCATAACCCTAACACTTAACCGAAGTCTTACTCTAACCCGTCCCCTAATCCTAACCCGTACGCTAACACTAAACCGTACCCTAACACGTACGCTGACCCTAAACCGTTGTCGTAAACTAACTTGTCCCCTAAACCGTCCCCATCCCATAATCCTAACCCTAACCCTAACCCTAACCCTAACCCTTACCCGAAGCCTTACCCTAACCCGTCCCCTAATCCTAACCCGTACGCTAACACTAACCCGTACCCTAACACGTACACTCACCGTAAACCGTTGTCGTACCTTAACGTGTCTCCTAAACCGTCCCCATCCCCTAACCCTAATTCTAACCCTAACCCTTACCCGAAGCCTTACCCTAACCCCACCCCTAATCCTAACCCGTACACTAACACTAACCCATACCCTAACACGTACGCTCACCCTAAACCATTGTCGTAAACTAACTTGTCCCCTAAACCGTCCCCAGCCCCTAACCCTAACCCTAACCCTAACCCTAACCCTAACCCTTACCCGAAGCCTTACCCTAACCAGTCCCCTAATCCTAACCCGTACGCTAACACTAACCCGTACCCTAACACGTACGCTCACCCTAAACCGTTGTCGTACGCTAACCTGCCCCTAAACCATCCCCGACCTCTAACCCTAACCCTAACCCTAACCCTAAACCTATCCCTTACCCGAAGCCTTACCCTAACCCGTCCCCTAATCCTAACCCGTACGCTAACACTAACGCGTACCCTAACACGTACGCTCACACTAAACTGTTGTCGTACCCTAACCTATCCCCTAAACCGTCCCCGTCCCCTAACCCTAACCCTAAGCCTAACCCTAACCCTAACCCTTACCTGAAGCCTTACCCTAAACCGTCCCCTAATCCTAACCCGTACGCTAACACTAACCCGTACCCTAACACGTACGCTCACCCTAAACCGTTGTCGTATCCTAACCTGTTCCCTAAACTGTCCCCGTCCCATAACACTAACCCTAACCCTAATCCAAACCCTAACCCTTACCCGATGCCTTACCCTAACCCGTCCCCTAATCCTAACCCGTATGCTAACACTAAACCATACCCTAACACGTACGCTCACCCTAAACCGTTGTCATACCCTAACCTGTCCCCTAAACCGTCCCCGTACCCTAACCCTAACCCTAAACCTACCCCTAACCCTAACCCTTACCCGAAGCCTTACCCTAACCCGTCCCCTAATCCTAACCCGTACGCTAACACTAACCCGTACCCTAACACGTACGGTGACCCTAAACCGTTGTCGTACCCTAACCTGTCCCCTAAACCGTCCCGGTCCCCTAACCCTAACCGTAACCCTTACCCGAAGCCTTACCCTAACCCGTCCCCTAATCCTAACCCGTACGCTAACACTAACCCGTACCCTAACACGTACGCTGACCCTAAACCGTTGTCGTAAACTAACTTGTCCCCTAAACCGTCCCCATCCCCTAATCATAACCCTAACCCTAACCCTAACCCTAACCCTTACCCGAAGCCTTACCCTAACCCTTCCCCTAATCCTAACCCGTACGTTAACACTAAGCCGTACCCTAACACGTACGCTCACCCTAAACCGTTGTCGTACCCTAAACTGTCCCCTAAACCGTCCCCGTCCCCTAACCCTAACCCTAACCCTAAGCCTAACCCTAACCCTTACCCGAAGCCTTACCCTAACCCGTCCCCTAATCCTAACCCGTACGCTAACACTAACCCGTACCCTAACACGTACGCTCAACCTAAACCGTTGTCGTACGCTAACCTGTCCCCTAAACCATCCCCGACCTCTAACCCTAACCCTAACCCTAACCCTAAACCTAACCCTTGCCCGAAGCCTTACCCTAACCCGTCCCCTAAACCTAACCCGTACGCTAACACTTACCCGTACCCTAACACGTACGCTGACCCTAAACCGTTGTCGTACACTAACCTGTCCCCTAAACTGTCCCCATGCCATAACCCTAACCCTAACCCTAACCCTAACCCTAACCCTTACCCGAAGCCTTAACATAACCCGTCCCCTAATCCTAACCCGTACGCTAACACTAACCCGTATCCTAACACATACGCTGACCCTAAACCGTTGTCGTACCCTAACTTGTCCCCTAAACCGTCCCCGTCCCCTAACCCTAACCTTAACCCTATCCCTTACCCGAAGCCTTACCCTAACCCGTCCCCTAATCCTAACCCGTACGCTAACACTAAATCGTACCCTAACACGTACGCACACCCTAAAACGTTGTCATACCCTAACCTGTCCCCTAAACCGTCCCCGTCCCATAACCCTAACCCTAACCCTAAACCTAACCCTAGCCCTTACCCGAAGCCTTACCCTAACCCGTCCCCTAATCCTAACCCGTACGCTAACACTAACCCGTACCCTAACACGTACGCTGACTCTAAACCGTGGTCGTAAACTAACTTGTCCCCTAAACCGTCCCCATCCCCTAAACATAACCCTAACCCTAACCCTAACCCTAACCCTTACCCGAAGCCTTACCCTAACCCGTCCCCTAATCCTAACCCTTAAGCTAACCCTAACCCGTACCCTAACACGTACGCTCACCCGAAACCGTTGTCGTACCCTAACCTGTCCCCTAAACCGTCCCCGTCCCCTAACCCTACCCCTAAACCTACCCCTACCCCTAACCCTTACCCGAAGCCTTACACTAACCCGTCCCCTAATCCTAACCCGTACGCTAACACTAACCCGTACCCTAACACGTACGCTCACCCTAAACCGTTGTCGTAAACTAACATGTCCCCTAAACCGTCCCCATCCCCTAACCCTAACCCTAACCCTAGCCCTAACCCTAACCCTTACCCGAAGCCTTACCCTAACCCGTCCCCTAATCCTAACCCGTACGCTAACACTAACCCGTACCCTAACACGTACGCTCAAACTAAACCATTGTCGTACACTAACCTGTCCCCTAAACCATCCCCGACCTCTAACCCTAACCCTAACCCTAACCCTAACCCTAACCCTTACCCGAAGCCTTACCCTAACCCGTCCCCTAATCCTAACCCGTAAGCTAACACTAACCCGTACCCTAACACGTACGCTCACCCTAAACCGTTGTCGTACCCTAACCTGTCCCCTAAACCGTCCCCGTCCCCTAACCCTAACCCTAACCCTAAGCCTAACCCTAACCCTTACCCGAAGCCTTACCCTAACCCGTCCCCTAATCCTAAACAGTACGCTAACACTAACCCGTACCCTAACACGTACGCTCACCCTAAACCGTTGTCGTACCCTAACCTGTCCCCTAAACCGCCCCATCCCCTAACCCTAACCCTAACCCTAACACTAACCCTAACCCTTACCCCAAGCCTTATCCTAACCCTTCCCATAATCCTAACCCGTACACTAACACTAAGCCGTACCCTAACACGTACGCTCACCGTAAACCGCTGTCATATCCTACCCTGTCCCCTACACTGTCCCCGTCCCATAACCCTAACCCTAACCCTAAACCTAACCCTAACCCTTACCCGATGCCTTACCCTAACCCGTCCCATAATCCTAAACCGTAAGCTAACACTAACGCGTACCCTAACACGGACGCTGACCCTAAACCGTTGTCGTACCCTAACCTGTCCCCTAAACCGTCCCCGTCCCCTAACCCTTACCCTAACCCTATCCCTTACCCGAAGCCTTACCCTAACCTGTCCCCTAATCCTAACCCGTACGCTAACACTAACACGTACCCTAACATGTACGCTCACCCTAAACCATTGTCGTACCCTAAGCTGTCCCCTAAACCGTCCCCGTCCCCTAACCCTAACCCTAATCCTAACACTTAACCGAAGCCTTACACTAACCCGTCCCCTAATCCTAACCCGTACGCTAACACTAAACCGTACCCTAACACGTACGCTGACCCTAAACCGTTGTCGTAAACTAACTTGTCCCCTAAACCGTCCCCATCCCCTAATCCTAACCCTAACCCTAACCCTAAGCCTAACCCTAACCCTTACCCGAAGCCTTACCCTAACCCTTCCCCTAATCCTAACCTGTACGCTAACACTAACCCGTACCCTACCACGTACGCTCAACCTAAACCGTTGTTGTACCCTAAACTGTCCCCTAAACCGTCCCCGTCCCCTAACCCTAATCCTAACACTATCCCTAACCCTTACCCGAAGCCTTATCCTAACCCTTCTCATAATCCTAACCCGTACGCTAACACTAATCCGTACCCTAACACGTACGCTCACCGTAAAACGTTGTCGTATCCTAACCTGTCCCCTAAACAGTCCCCGTCCCATAACCCTAACCCTAACCCTAACCCTAACCCTAACCCTAACCCTTACCCGTTGCCTTACCCTAACCTGTCCCCTAATCCTAAACCGTAAGCTAACACTAACCCGTACTCTAACACGGACGCTGACCCTAAACCGTTGTCGTACACTAACCTGTCCCCTAAACCGTCCCCGTGCCATAACCCTAACCCTAACCCTAACCCTAACCCTAACCCTTACCCGAAGCCTTACCCCAACCCGTCCCCTAATCCTAACCTGTACGCTAACACTAACCCGTACCCTAACACGTACGCTCACCCTAAACCGTTGTTGTACCCTAAACTGTCCCCTAAACCGTCCCCGTCCCCTAACCCTAACCCTAACCCTACCACTAACCCTAACCCTTACCCGAAGCCTTATCCTAACCCTTCCCAAAATCCTAACCCGTACGCTAACACTAAGCCGTACCCTAACACGTACGCTCACCGTAAACCGTTGTCGTATCCTAACCTGTCCCCTAAACTGTCCCCGTCCCCTAACCCTAACCCTAACCCTATCCCTTACCCGAAGCCTTACCCTAACCCGTCCCCTAATCCTAACCCGTACGCTAACACTAACCCGTACCCTAACACGTATGCTCACCCTAAACCGTTGTCGTACCCTAACCTGTCCCCTAAACCATCCCCGTCCCCTAACCCTAACCCTAACCCTAACCCTAACCCTAACCCTTACCCGAAGCCTTACACTAACCCTTCCCCTAATCCTAACCCGTACGCTAACACTAAACCGTACCCTAACACGTACGCTCACACTCAACTGTGGTCGTAACCTAACCTATCCCCTAAACCGTCCCCGTCCCCTAACCCTAACCCTAAGCCTAACCCTAACCCTAAACCTTACCCGAAGCCTTACCCTAACCCGTCCCCTAATCCTAACCCGTACGCTAACACTAACCCGTACCCTAACACGTACGCTCACCGTAAAACGTTGTCGTATCCTAACCTGTCCCCTAAACAGTCCCCGTCCCATAACCCTAACCCTAACCCTAACCCTAACCCTAACCCTAACCCTTACCCGTTGCCTTACCCTAACCTGTCCCCTAATCCTAAACCGTAAGCTAACACTAACCCGTACTCTAACACGGACGCTGACCCTAAACCGTTGTCGTACACTAACCTGTCCCCTAAACCGTCCCCGTCCCCTAACCCTAACCCTAACCCTAACCCTTAACCGAAGCCTTACCCTAACCCGTCCCCTAATCCTAACCCGTACGCTAACACTAAACCGTACCCTAACAAGTACGCTGACCCAAAACCGTTGTCGTAAACTAACTTGTCCCCTAAACCGTCCCCATCCCATAATCCTAACCCTAACCCTAACCCTAACCCTAACCCTTACCCGAAGCCTTACTCTAACCCGTCCCCTAATCCTAACCCATACGCTAACACTAACCCGTACCCTAACACGTACGCTCAACCTAAACCGTTGTCGTACCTTAACCTGTCTCCTAAACCGTCCCCGTCCCCTAACCCTAATCCTAACCCTAACCCTTACCCGAAGCCTTACCATAACCCGACCCCTAATCCTAAACCGTACGCTAACACTAACCCGTACCCTAACACGGACGCTCACCCTAAACCGTTGTCGTAAACTAACTTGTCCCCTAAACCGTCCCCATCCCCTAACCCTAACCCTAACCCTAACACTAACCCTAACCCTTACCCGAAGCCTTACCCTAACCCGTCCCCTAATCCTAACCCGTACGCTAACACTAACCCGTACCCTAACACGTACGCTCACCCTAAACCGTTGTCGTACCCTAACCTGTCCCCTAAACCGTCCCCTTCCCCGTCCCCTAACCCTATCCCTTACCCGAAGCCTTACCCTAACCCGTCCCCTAATCCTAACCCGTATGCTAACACTAACCCGTACCCTAACACGTACGCTCACCCTAAACCGTTGTCGTACCCTAACCTATCCCCTAAACCATCCCCGTCCCCTAACCCTAACCTTAACCCTAACCCTAAACCTAACCCTTACCCTAAGCCTTACACTAACCCGTCCCCTAATCCTAACCCGTACGCTAACACTAACCCGTACCCTAACACGTACGCTCACACTAAACTGTTGTCGTACCCTAACCTATCCCCTAAACCGTCCCCGTCCCCTAACCCTAACCCTAAGCCTAACCCTAACCCTAACCCTTACCCGAAGCCTTACCCTAACCCGTCCCCTAATCCTAACCCGTACGCTAACACTAACCCATACCCTAACACGTACGCTCACCCTAAACCGTTGTCGTACCCTAAACTGTCCCCTAAACCGTCGCCGTCCCCTAACCCTAACCCTAACCCTAAGCCTAACCCTAACCCTTACCTGAAGCCTTACCCTAACCTGTCCCCTAATCCTAACCCGTACGCTAACACTAACTCGTACCCTAACACGTACGCTCACCCTAAATCGTTGTCGTAAACTAACTTGTCCCCTAAACCGTCCCCGTCCCCTAACCCTAACCCTAACCCTAACCCTAACCGTAACCCTTACCCGAAGCCTTACCCTAAGCCTTCCCCTAATCCTAACCCGTACGCTAACACTAAGCCATACCCTAACACGTACGCTCACCCTAAACCGTTGTCGTACCCTAACCTGTCCCCTAAACCGTCCCCATCCCCTAACCCTAACCCTAACCCTAACACTTATATGAAGCCTTACCCTAACCCGTCCCCTAATCCTCACCCGTACGCTAACACTAACCCATACCCTAACACGTACGCTGACCCTAAACCGTTGTCGTAAACTAACTTGTCCCCTAAACCGTCCCCATCCCCTAATCCTAACCCTAACCCTAACCCTAACCCTAACCCTTACCCGAAGCCTTACACTAACACGTCCCTTAATCCTAACCCGTACGCTAACACTAAGCCGTACCCTAACACGTACGCTCACCCTAAACCGTTGTTGTACCCTAACTTGTCCCCTAAACCGTCCCCGTCCCCTAACCCTAACCCTAACCCTAACCCTAACCCTTACCCGAAGCATTACACTAAACCGTCCCCTAATACTAACCCGTACGCTAACACTAATCCGTACCCTAACACGTACGCTCACCCTAAACCGTTGTCGTACCCCAACCTGTCCCCTACACCGTCCCCGTCCCCTCACCCTAACCCTAAACCTAACCCTAACCCTAACCCTTACCCGAAGCCTTACCCTAACCCGTCCCCTAATCCTAACCCGTACGCTAACACTAACCCGTACCCTAACACGTACGCTCACCCTAAACCGTTGTCATAAACTAACTTGTCCCCTAAACCGTCCCCATACCCTAACCCTAACCCTAACCCTAACCCTAACCCTAACCCTTACCCAAAGCCTTACCCTAACCCGTCCCCTACTCCTAAACCGTACGCTAACACTAAACCTTACCCTAACACGTACGCTGACCCTAAACCGTTGTCATACCCTAACATGTCCCCTAAACCATCCCTGTCCCCTAACCCGAACACTAAACCTAACCCTTAACCGAAGCCTTACACTAACCCGTCCCCTAATCCTAACCCGTACGCTAACACTAATCCGTACCCTAACACGTACGCTGACCCTAAACCGTTGTCGTACCCTTACCTGTCCCCTAAACCTTCCCCGTCCCCTAACCCTAACCCTAACCATAACCCTAAACCTAACCCTTACCCGAAGCATTACCCTAAACCGTCCCCGAATCCTAAACCGTACGCTAACACTAACCCGTACCCTAACACGTACGCTCACCATAAACCGTTTTCGTACCCTAACCTGTCCCCTAAACCGTCCCCGTCCCCTAACCCTAACCCTAAACCTAACCCTTAACCGAAGCCTTACCCTAACCCGTCCCCTAATCCTAACCCGTACGCTAACACTAACCCGTATCCTAACACGTACGCTGACCCTAAACCGTTGTCGTAAACTAACTTGTCCCCTAAACCGTCCCCATCCCCTAACCCTAACCCTAACCCTAACCCTAACCCTTACCCGATGCATTACCCTAACCCGTCCCCTAATCCTAACCCGTAAGCTAACACTAACCCGTACCCTAACACGTACGCTCACCCTAAACCGTTGTCGTTCCCTAACCTGTCCCCTAAACCGTCCCCGTCCCCTAACCCTAACCCTAACCCTAACCCTTAACCGAAGCCTTACCCTAACCCGTCCCCTAATCCTAACCCGTACGCTAACACTAACCCGTACCCTAACAGGTACGCTGACCCTAAACCGTTTACGTAAACTAACTTGTCCCCTAAACCGTCCCCATCCCCTAATCCTAACCCTAAACCTAAACCTACCCCTAACCCTAACCCTTACCCGAAGCCTTACCCTAACCCGTCCCCTAATCCTAACCCGTACGCTAACACTATCCCGTACCCTAACACGTACGCTCACCCTAAACCGTTGTCGTACCCTAACCTGTCCCCTAAACCGTCCCCATCCCCTAACCCTAACCCTAACACTAACCCTTAACAGAAGCCTTACCCTAACCCGTCCCCTAATCCTAACCCGTACGCTAACACTAACCCCTACCCTAACACGTACGCCGACCCTAAACCCTTGTCGTAAACTAACTTGTCCACTAAACCGTCCCCATCCCCTAATCCTAACCCTAACCCTAACCCTAACCCTAACCCTTACCCGAAGCCTTACCCTAACCCGTCCCCTAATCCTAACCCGTACGCTAACACTAAGCCGTACCCTAACATGGACGCTCACCCTAAACCGTTGTCGTACACTAACCTGTCCCCTAAACCGTCCCTGTCCCCTAACCCTAACCCTAACCCTAACCCTAACCCTAACCCTTACCCGAAGCATTACCCTAAACCGTCCCATAATACTAACCCGTACGCTAACACTAATCCGTACCCTAACACGTACGCTCACCCTAAACCGTTGTCGTAACCTAACCTGTCCCCTACACCGTCCCCGTCCCCGTCCCCTAACCCTAACCCTAACCCTAACCCTAACCCTAACCCTAACCCTTACCCGAAGCCTTACCCTAACCCGACCCCTAATCCTAACCCGTACGCTAACACTAACCCTTACCTTAACACGTACGCTGACCCTAAACCATTGTCGTACCCTAACCTGTCCCCTAAACCGTCCCTGTCCCCTAACCCTAACCCTAAACCTAACCCTTAACCGAAGCCTTACCCTAACCCGTCCCCTAATCCTAACCCGTACGCTAACACTAACCCGTACCCTAACACGTACGCTGACCCTAAACCGTTGTCGTACCCTAACCTGTCCCCTAAACCTTCCCCGTCCCCTAACCCTAACCCTAACCATAACCCTAACCCTAACCCTTACACGAAGCCTTACCCTAAACCGTCCCCGAATCCTAACCGGTACGCTAACACTAACCCGTACCCTAACACGTGCGCTCACCCTACACAGTTGTCGTACCCTAACCTGTCCCCTAAACCGTCCCCGTCCCCTAACCCTAACCCTAACCCTACCCCTAACCCTAACCCTTACCCGAAGCCTTACCCTAACCCGTCCGCTAATCCTAACCCGTACGCTAACACTAACCCGTACCCTAACACTTACGCTCATCCTAAATCATTGTCGTACCCTAACCTGTCCCCTAAACTCTCCCCGTCCCATAACCCTAACTCTTACCCTAACCCTAACCCTAACCCTTACCAGAAGCTTTACCCTAAACCGTCCCCTAATCCTAACCCGTACGCTAACACTAACCCGTACCCTAACACGTAAGCTCACCCGTAACCGTTGTCGTAACCTAACCTCTCCCCTAAACCGTCCCGAGCCCCTAACCCTAACCCTAACCCTAACCCTAACCCTAACCCTAACCCTAACCCTAACTCTAACCCTTACCCGGAGCCTTACCCTAACCCGTCCCCTAATCCTAACCCGTACGCTAACACTAACCCATACCCTAACACGTACGCTGACCCTAAACCGTTGTCGTACCCTAACCTGTCCCCTAAACTGTCCCCGTCCCATAACCCTAACCCTAACCCTAACCCTAACCCTAACACTTACCCGAAGCCTTACACTAACCCGTCCCCTAATCCTAACCCGTACGCTAACACTAACCCGTACCCTAACACGTACGCTCACCCTAAAACGTTGTCGTACCCTAACCTGTCCCCTAAACCGTCCCAGTCCCATAACCCTAACCCTAACCCTAACCCTAACCCTAACCCTAACCCTAACTCTAACCCTTACCCGGAGCCTTACCCTAACCCGTCCCCTAATCCTAACCCGTACGCTAACACTAAACCATACCCTAACACGTACGCTGACCCTAAACCGTTGTCGTACCCTAACCTGTCCCCTAAACTGTCCCCGTCCCATAACCCTAACCCTAACCCTAACCCTAACCCTAACACTTACCCGAAGCCTTACCCTAACCCGTCCCCTAATCCTAACCCGTACACTAACACTAACCCGTACCCTAACACGTACGCTCACCCTAAAGTGTTGTCGTACACTAACCTGTCCCCTAAACCATCCCCGTCCTCTAACCCTAACCCTAACCCTAACCCTAAACCTAACCCGTCCCCTAATCCTAACCCGTTCGCTAACACTAATCCGTACCCTAACACGTACGCTCACCCTAAACCGTTGTCGTACCCTAAACTGTCCCCTAAACCATCCCCGTCCTCTAACCCTAACCCTAACCCTAACCCTAAACCTAACCCTTACCCGAAGCCTTACACAAACCCGTCTCCTAATCCTAACCCGTACGCTAACACTAACCCGTACCCTAACACGTACGCTCACACTAAACTGTTGTCGTACCCTAACCTATCCCCTAAACCGTCCCCGTCCCCTAACCCTAACCCTAAGCCTAACCCTAACCCTAACCCTTACCTGAAGCCTTACCCTAACCCGTCCCCTAATCCTAACCCGTACGCTAACACTAAGCCGTACCCTAACACGTACGCTCACCCTAAACTGTTGTCGTATACTAACCTGTCCCCTAAACTGTCCCCGTCCCATAACCCTAACCCTAACCCTAACCCTAACCCTAACCCTTACCCGATGCCTTACCCTAACCCGTCCCCTAATCCTAACCCGTAAGCTAACACTAACCCGTACCCTAACACGTACGCTCACCCTAAACCGTTGTCGTACCCTAACCTGTCCCCTAAACCGTCCCCATCCCCTAACCCTAACCCTAAATCTACCCCTAACCCTAACCCTTACCCGAAGCCTTACCCTAACCCGTCCCCTAATCCTAACCCGTACGCTAACACTAAACCGTACCCTAACACGTACGGTCACCCTAAAACGTTGTCGTACCCTAAACTGTCCCCTAAACCGTCCCTGTCCCATAACCCTAACCCTAACCCTAACCCTAACCCTAACCCTTACCCGAAGCCTTACCCTAACCCGTCCCCTAATCCTAACCCGTACGCTAACACTAACCCATACCCTAACACGTACGCTCAAGCTAAACCGTTGTCGTAAACTAACTTGTCCCCTAAACCGTCCCCATCCCCTAACCCTAACCCTAACCCTAAACCTAACCCTTACCCGAAGCCTTACCCTAACCCGTACCCTAATCCTAACCCGTACGCTTACACTAACCCGTACCCTAACACGTACGCTCACCCTAAACCATTGTCGTACCCTAACCTGTCCCCTAAACCATCCCCATCCTCTAACCCTAACCCTAACCCTAACCCTAAACCTAACACTTACCCGAAGCCTTACCCTAACCCGTCCCCTAATCGTAACCCGTACGCTAACACTAACCCGTACCCTAACACGTACGCTCACCCTAAACCGTTGTCGTAAACTAACTTGTCCCCTAAACCGTCCCCATCCCCTAACCATAACCATAACCCTAACCCTAACCCTAACCCTTACCCGAAGCCTTACCCTAACCCGTCACCTAATCCTATCCCGTAAGCTAACACTAACCCGTACCCTAACACGTACGCTCACCCTAAACCGTTTTCGTACCCTAACCTGTCCCCTAAACCGTACCCGTCCCCTAACCCTAACCCAAAACCTACCCCTAACCCTAACCCTTACCCGAAGCCTTACCCTAACCAGTCCCCTAATCCTAACCCGCACGCTAACACTAAACCGTACCCTAACACGTACGCTCACCCTAAAACGTTGTCGTACACTAACCTGTCCCCTAAATCGTCCCCGTCCCATAACCCTAAACCTAACCCTAACCCTAACCCTAACCCTTACCCGAAGCCTTACCCTAACCCGTCCCCTAATCCTAACACGTACGCTAACACTAACCCGTACCCTAACACGTACGCTCACCCTAAACCGTTGTCGTAAACTAACTTGTCCCCTAAACCGTCCCCATCCCCTAACCCTAACCCTAACCCTAACCCTAACCCTAACTCTTACCCGAAGCCTTACCCTAACCCGTCCCCTAATCCTAACCCGTACGCTAACACTAAACCGTACCCTAACACGTACGCTCACCCTAAAACGTTGTCGTACCCTAACCGGTCCCCTAAACCGTCCCCGTCCCATAACCCTAACCCTAACCCTAACCCTTACCCGAAGCCTTACCCTAACCCGTCCCCTAATCCTAACCCGTACGCTAACACTAACCCGTACCCTAACACGTACGCTCACCCTAAACCGTTGTCGTACCCTAACCTGTTCCCTAAACCGTCCCCGTCCCCGTCCCCTAACCCTAACCATTAACCGAAGCCTTGCCCTAACCCGCCCCTAATCCTAAACCGTACGCTAACACTAACCCGTACCCTAACACATACGCTGACCCTAAACCGTTGTCGTACCCTAACCTGTCCCCTAAACCGTCCCTGTCCCCTAACCCTAACCCTAACCCTATCCCTTACCCGAAGCCTTACCCTAACCCGTCCCCTAATCCTAACCCGTATGCTAACACTAACCCGTACCCTAACACGTACGCTCACCCTAAATCGTTGTCGTACGCTAACCTGTCCCCTAAACCATCCCCGTCCCCTAACCCTAACCCTAACCCTAACCCTAAACCTAACCCTTACCCGAAGCCTTAGACTAACCCGTCCCCTAATCCTAACCCGTACGCTAACACTAACCCGTACCCTAACACGTACGCTCAACCTAAATCGTTGTCGTACCCTAACCTGTCCCCTAAACCATCCCCGTCCCCTAACCCTAACCCTAACCCTAACCCTAACCCTAACCCTTACCCGATGCCTTACCCTAACCCATCCCCTAATCCTAACCCGTACGCTAACACTAACCCATACCCTAACACGTACGCTCACACTAAACTGTTGTCGCACCCTAACCTATCCCCTAAACCGTCCCCGTCCCCTAACCCTAACCCTAAGCCTAACCCTAACCCTACCCCTTACCTGAAACCTTACCCTAACCCGTCCCCTAATCCTAACACGTACGCTAACACTAACCCGTACCCTAACACGTACGCTCACCCTAAACCGTTGTCGTACCCTAACCTGTCCCCTAAACCGTCCCCGTCCCCTAACCCTAACCCTAACCCTAAGCCTAACCCTAACCCTTACCCGAAGCCTTACCCTAACCCGTCCCCTAATCCTAACCCGTACGCTAACCCTAACCCGTACCCTAACACGTACGCTCACCCGAAACCATTGTTGTACACTAAACTGTCCCCTAAACCGTCCCCGTCCCCTAACCATAACCCTAAACCTAACACTAACCCTAACCCTTACCCGAAGCCTTATCCTAACCCTTCCCGTAATCCTAACCCGTACGCTAACACTAAGCCGTACCCTAACACGTACGCTCACCGTAAACCGTTGACGTATCCTAACCTGTCCCCTAAACTGTCCCCGTCCCATAACCCTAACCCTAACCCTAACCCTAACCCTAACCGTTACCCGATGCCTTACCCTAACCCGTCCCCTAATCCTAAACCGTAAGCTAACACTAACCCGTACCCTAACACGTACGCTCACCCTAAACCGTTGTCGTAACCTAACCTGTCCCCTAAACCGTCCCCATCCCCTAACCCTAACCTTAACACTAACCCTAACCCTAAACCTTACCCGAAGCCTTACCCTAACCCGTCCCCTAATCCTAACCCGTACGCTAACACTAACCCGTACCCTAACACGGACCCTGACACTAAACCGTTGTCGTACACTAACCTGTCCCCTAAACTGTCCCCGTGCCATAACCCTAACCCTAACCCTAACCCTAACCTTAACCCTTACCCGAAGCCTTAACCTAACCCGTCCCCTAATCCTAACCCGTACGCTAACACTAACCCGTACCCTAACACATACGCTGACCCTAAACTGTTGTCGTACCATAACCTGTCCCCTAAACCGTCCCCGTCCCCTAACCCTTACCCTAAACCTATCCCTTACCCGAAGCCTTACCCTAACCCGTCCCCTAATCCTAATCCGTATGCTAACACTAACCCGTACCCTAACATGTACGCTCACCCTAAACCGTTGTCGTACCCTAACCTGTCCCCTAAACCATCCCCATCCTCTAACCGTAAACCTAACCCTAACCCTAAACCTAACCCTTACCCGAAGCCTTACCCTAACCCGTCCCTTAATCCTAACCCGTACGCTAACACTAACCCGTACCCTAACACGTACGCTGACCCTAAACCATTGTCGTACCCTAAGCTGTCCCCTAAACCGTCCCCGTCCCCTAACACTAACCTTAACCCTAACCCTTAACCGAAGCCTTACCCTAACCCGTCCCCTAATCCTAACCCGTACGCTAACACTAAACCATACCCTAACACGTACGTGACCCTAAACCGTTGTCGTAAACTAACTTGTCCCCTAAACCGTCCCCATCCCCTAATCCTAACCCTAACCCTAACCCTAACCCTAACCCTTACCCGAAGCCTTACCCTAACCCGTCCCCTAATCCTAACCCGTACGCTAACACCAACCCTTACCCTAACACGTACGCTCACCCTAAACCGTTGTCGTACCCTAACCTGTCCCCTAAACCATCCCCGTCCCCTAACCCTAACCCTAACCCTAACCCTAACCCTAACCCTTACCCGAAGCATTACCCTAAACCGTCCCCTAATACTAACCCGTACGCTAACACTAATCTGTACCCTAACACGTACGCTCACCCTAAACCATTGTAGTACCCTAACCTGTCCCCTACACCGTCCCCGTCCCCTAACCCTAACCCTAACCATAACCCTTACCCGAAGCCTTACCATAACCCGACCCCTAATCCTAACCCGTACGCTAACACTAACACGTACCCTAACACGTACGCTCACCCTAAACCGTTGTCGTAAACTAAATTGTCCCTTAAACCGTCCCCATCCCCTAACCCTAACCCTAAACCTAACACTAACCCTATCCCTTACCCGAAGCCTTACCCTAACCCGTCCCCTAATCCTAACCCGTATGCTAACACTAACCCGTACCCTAACACGTACGCTCACCCTAAATCGTTGTCGTACCCTAACCTGTCCCCTAAACCATCCCTGTCCCCTAACCCTAACCCTAACCCTAACCCTAAACCTAACCCTTACCCGAAGCCTTACACTAACCCGTCCCCTAATCCTAACCCGTACGCTAACACTAACCCGTACCCTAACACGTACGCTCACACTAAACTGTTGTCGTACGCTAACCTATCCCCTAAACCGTCCCCGTCCCCTAACCCTAACCCTAAGTCTAACCCTAACCCTAACCCTTACCCGAAGCCTTACCCTAACCCGTCCCCTAATCCTAACCCGTACGCTAACACTAACCCGTACCCTAACACGTACGCTCACCCTAAATCGTTGTCGTACCCTAACCTGTCCCCTAAACCGTCCCCGTCCCCTAACCCTAACCCTAACCCTAAGCCTAACCCTAACCCTTACCTGAAGCCTTACCCTAACCTGTCCCCTAATCCTAACCCGTACGCTAACACTAAACCGTACCCTAACACGTACGCTCACCCTAAACCGTTGTCGTAAACTAACTTGTCCCCTAAACCGTCCCCGTCCCCTAACCCTAACCCTAACCCTAACCCTAACCCTAACCCTTACCCGAAGCCTTATCCTAACCCGTCCCCTAATCCTAACCCGTACGCTAACACTAACCCGTACCCTAACACGTACGCTGACCCTAAACCGTTGTTGTACACTAACCTGTCCCCTAAACCGTCCCCATCCCCTAACCCTAACCCTAACCCTAACCCTTATCCGAAGCCTTACCCTAACCCGTCCCCTAATCCTCACCCGTACGCTAACACTAACCCGTACCCTAACACGTACGCTGACCCTAAACCGTTGTCGTAAACTAACTTGTCCCCTAAACCGTCCCCATCCCCTAATCCTAACCCTAACCCTAACCCTAACCCTAACCCTTACCCGAAGCCTTACCCTAACCCGTCCCCTAATCCTAACCCGTAAGCTAACACTAACCCGTACCCTAACACGTACGCTCACCCTAAACTGTTGTCGTACACTAACCTGTCCCCTAAACCATCCCCGTCCTCTAACCCTAACCCTAACCCTAACCCTAAACCTAACCCTTACCCGAAGCCTTACCCTAACCCGTCCCCTAATCCTAACCCGTTCGCTAACACTAAACCGTACCCTAACACGTACGCTCACCCTAAACCTTTGTCGTACCCTAAACTGTCCCCTAAACCATCCCCGTCCTCTAACCCTAACCCTAACCCTAACTCTAAACCTAACCCTTACCCGAAGCCTTACACAAACCCGTCTCCTAATCCTAACCCGTACGCTAACACTAACCCGTACCCTAACACGTACGCTCACACTAAACTGTTGTCGTACCCTAACCTATCCCCTAAACCGTCCCTGTCCCCTAACCCTAACCCTAAGCCTAACCCTAACCCTAACCCTTACCTGAAGCCTTACCCTAACCCGTCCGCTAATCCTAACACGTACGCTAACACTAACCCTTACCCTAACACGTTCGCTCACCCTAAACCGTTGTCGCATACTAACCTGTCCCCTAAACTGTCCCCGTCCCATAACCCTAACCTTAACCCTAACCCTAACCCTTACCCGATGCCTTACCCTAACCCGTCCCCTAATCCTAACCCGTAAGCTAACACTAACCCGTACCCTAACACGTACGCTCACCCTATACCGTTGTCGTACCCTAACCTGTCCCCTAAACCGTCCCCGTCCCCTAACCCTAACCCTAAATCTACCCCTACCCCTAACCCTTACCCGAAGCCTTACCCTAACCCGTCCCCTAATCCTAACCCGTACGCTAACACTAAACCGTACCCTAACACGTACGCTCACCCTAAAACGTTGTCGTACACTAAACTGTCCCCTAAACCGTCCGTGTCCCATAACCCTAACCCTAACCCTAACCCTTACCCGAAGCCTTACCCTAACCCGTCCCCTAATCCTAACCCGTACGCTAACACTAACCCGTACCCTAACACGTACGCTCACCGTAAACCGTTGTCGTAAACTAACTTGTCCCCTAAACCGTCCCCATCCCCTAACCCTAACCCTAACCCTAACCCTTACCCGAAGCCTTACCCTAACCCGTACCCTAATCGTAACCCGTACGCTAACACTAACCCGTACCCTAACACGTACGCTCACCCTAAACCATTGTCGTACCCTAACCTGTCCCCTAAACCATCCCCGTCCTCTAACCCTAAACCTAACCCTAACCCTAACCCTAACCCTTACCCGAAGCCTTACCCTAACCCGTACCCTAATCCTAACCCGTACGCTAACACTAACCCGTACCCTAACACGTACGCTCACCCTAAACCATTGTCGTACCCTAACCTGTCCCCTAAACCATCCCCGTCCTCTAACCCTAACCCTAACCCTAACCCTAAACCTAACCCTTACCCGAAGCCTTACCCTAAACAGTCCCCGAATCCTAACCCGTACCCTAACACGTACGCTGACCCTAAACCGTTGTCGTACCCTAACCTGTCCCCTAAACCGTCCCCGTCCCCTAACCCTAACCCTAACACTTACCCGAAGCCTTACCCTAACCCGTCCCCTAATCCTAACCCGTACGCTAACACTAACCCGTACCCTAACACGTACGCTCACCCTAAACCGTTGTCGTAAACTAACTTGTCCCCTAAACCGTCCCCATCCCCTAACCCTAAACCTATCCCTAACCGTAACTCTAACCCTTACCCGAAGCCTTACCCTAAACCGTCCCCTAATCCTAACCCGTACGCTAACACTAACCCATACCCTAACACGTACGCTCACCCTAAACTGTTGTCGTAACCTAACCTGTCCCCTAAACCATCCCCGTGCTCTAACCCTAACCCTAACCCTAACCCTAAACCTAACCCTTACCCGAAGCCTTACCCAAACCCGTCTCCTAATCTTAACCCGTACGCTAACACTAACCCGTACCCTAACACGTACGCTCACACTAAACTGTTGTCGTACCCTAACCTATCCCCTAAACCGTCCCCGTCCACTAACCCTAACCCTAAGCCTAACCCTAACTCTAACACTTACCCGAAGCCTTACCCTAACCCGTCCCCTAATCCTAACCCGTACGCTAACGCTAACCCGTACCCTAACACGTACGCTCACCCTAAACCGTTGTCGTACACTAACCTGTCCCCTAACCGTGCCCGTCCCCTAACCCTAACCCTAAACCTAAGCCTAACCCTAACCCTTACCCGAAGCCTTACCCTAACCCTTCCCCTAATCCTAACACGTACGCTAACACTAAGCCGTACCCTAACACGTACGCTCACCCTAAACCGTTGTCGTATCCTAACCTGTCCCCTAAACTGTCCCCGTCCCATAACCCTAACCCTAACCCTAACCCTAACCCTAACCCTTACCCGATGCCTTACCCTAACACTTCCCCTAATCCTAACCCTTAAGCTAACACTAACCCGTACCCTAACACGTACGCTCACCCTAAACCGTTGTCGTACCCTAAACTGTCCCCTTAACCGTCCCCGTCCCCTAACCCTAACCCTAAATCTACCCCTAACCCTAACCCTTACCCGAAGCCTTACCCTAAACCGTCCCCTAATCCTAAACCGTACGCTAACACTAACCCGTACCCTAACACGTACGCTCACCCTAAACCATTGTCGTACCCTAACCTGTCTCCTAAACCATCCACGTCCTCTAAACCTAACCCTAACCCTAACCCTAAAGCTAACCCTTACCCAAAGCCTTACCCTAATCCGTCCCCTAATACTAACCCGTAGGCTAACACTAACCCGTACCCTAACACGTACGCTCACCCTAAACCGTTGTCGTACCCTAAACTGTCCCCTAAACCGTCCCCATCCTCTAACCCTAACCCTAAACCTACCCCTAAACCTAACCCTTACCCGAAGCCTTACCCTAACCCGTCCCCTAATCCTAACCCGTACGCTAACTCTAACCCGTACCCTAACACGTATGCTCACCCTAAACCGTTGTCGTAAACTAACTTGTCCCCTAAACCGTCCCCATCCCCTAACCCTAACCCTAACCCTAACCCTAACCCTAACCCTAACCCTTACCCGAAGCCTTACCCTAAGCCGTCCCCTAATCCTAACCTGTACGCTAACACTAACCCATACCCTAACACGTACGCTCACACTAAACTGTTGTCGTACCCTAACCTATCCCCTAAACCGTCCCCGTCCCCTATCCCTAACCCTAAGCCTAACCCTAACCCTAACCCTTACCTGAAGCCTTACGCTAACCCGTCCCCTAATCCTAACCCGTACGCTAACACTAACCCGTACCCTAACACGTACGCTCACCCTAAACCATTGTCGTACCCTAACCTGTCCCCTAAACCGTCCCCGTCCCCTAACCCTAACCCTAACCCTAAGCCTAACCCTAACCCTTACCCGAAGCCTTACCCTAACCCGTCCCCTAATCCTAATCCATATGCTAACACTAACCCGTACCCTAACACGTACGCTCACCCTAAACCGTTGTTGTACCCTAAACTGTCCCCTAAACCATCCCCGTCCCCTAACCCTAACCCTAACCCTAACACTAACCCTAACCCTTACCCGAAGCCTTATCCTAACCCTTCCCATAATCCTAACCCGTACGCTAACACTAAGCCGTACCCTAACACGTACGCTCACCGTAAAACGTTGTCGTATCCTAACCTGTCCCCTAAACTGTCCCCGTCCCATAACCCTAACCCTAACCCTAAACCTAACCCTAACCGTTACCCGATGCCTTACCTTAACCCGTCCCCTAATCCTAACCCGTACGCTAACACTAACCCGTACCCTAACACGGACCCTGACCCTAAACCGTTGTCGTACACTAACCTGTCCCCTAAACTGTCCCCGTGCCATAAACCTAACCCTAACCCTAACCCTAACCGTAACCCTTACCCGAAGCCTTAACCTAACCCGTCCCCTAATCCTAACCCGTACGCTAACACTAAACCGTACCCTAACACATACGCTGACCCTAAACCGTTGTCGTACCCTAACCTGTCCCCTAAACCGTCCCCGTCCCCTAACCCTTACCCTAAACCTATCCCTTACCCGAAGCCTTACCCTAACCCGTCCCCTAATCCTAATCCGTACGCTAACACCAACCCGTACCCTAACACGTACGCTCACCCTAAACCGTTGTCGTACCCTAACCTGTCCCCTAAACCGTCCCCGTCCCCTAACCCTAACCCTAACCCTAACCCTAACCCTAACCCTTACCCGAAGCATTACCCTAAACCGTCCCCTAATACTAACCCGTACGCTAACACTAATCTGTACCCTAACACGTACGCTCACCCTAAACCGTTGTCGTACCCTAACCTGTCCCCTACACCGTCCCCGTCCCCTAACCCTAACCCTAACCCTAACCCTAACCCTAACCCTTACCCGAAGCCTTACCCTAAGCCGACCCCTAATCCTAACCCGTACGCTAATACTAACCCGTACCCTAACACGTACGCTGACCCTAAACCGTTGTCGTACCCTAACCTGTCCCCTAAACTGTCCCCGTCCCCTAATCCTAATGCTAACCCTAACCCTTAACCGTAGCCTTACTCTAACCCGTCCCCTAATCCTAAACCGTACGCTAACACTAACCCGTACCCTAACACGTACGCTCACCCTAAACCGTTGTCGTACCCTAACCTTTCCCCTAAACCGTCCCCATCCCCGTCCCCTAACCCTAACCCTAACCATTAACCGAAGCCTTACCCTAACCCGCCCCTAATCCTAAACCGTACGCTAACACGAACCCGTACCCTAACACATACGCTGACCCTAAACCGTTGTCGTACCCTAACCTGTCCCCTAAACCGTCCCCGTCCCCTAACCCTAACCCTAACCCTATTCCTTACCCGAAGCCTTACCCTAACCCGTCCCCTAATCCTAACCCGTACGCTAACACTAACCCATACCCTAAAAAGTACGCTCACCCTAAACCGTTGTCGTACCCTAACCTGTCCCCTAAACCATCCCCGTCCTCTAACCCTAACCCTAACCCTAACCCTAAACCTAAACCTTACCCGAAGCCTTACCCTAACCCGTCCCCTAATCCTAACCCGTACGCTAACACTAACCCGTACCCTAACACGTACGCTCACACTAAACTGTTGTCGTACCCTAACCTATCCCCTAAACCGTCCCCGTCCCCTAACCCTAACCCTAAGCCTAACCCTAACCCTTACCCGAAGCCTTACCCTAACCCGTCCCCTAATCCTAACCCGTACGCTAACACTAACCCGTACCCTAACACGTACGCTCACCCTAAACCGTTGCCGTACCCTAACCTGTCCCCTAAACCGTCCCCATCCCCTAAACCTAACCCTAACCCTAACCCTTAACAGAAGCCTTACCCTAACACGTCCCCTAATCCTAACCCGTACGCTAACACTAACCCCTACCCTAACACGTACGCTGACCCTAAACCGTTGTCGTAAACTAACTTGTCCCCTAAACCGTCCCCATCCCCTAATCCTAACCCTAACCCTAACCCTAACCCTAACCCTTACCCGAAGCCTTAACCTAACCCGTCCCCTACTCCTAACCCGTACGCTAACACTAAGCCGTACCCTAACATGTACGCTCACCCTAAACCGTTGTCATACCCTACCCTGTCCCCTAAACCGTCCCTGTCCCCTAACCCTAACCCTAACCCTAACCCTAATCCTAACCCTTACCCGAAGCATTACCCTAAACCGTCCCCTAATACTAACCCGTACGCTAACACTAATCCGTACCCTAACACGTACGCTCACCCTAAACCGTTGTCGTACCCTAACCTGTCCCCTACACCGTCCCCGTCCCCTAACCCTAACCCTAACCCTAACCCTAACCCTAACCCTAACCCTTACCAGAAGCTTTACCCTAAACCGTCCCCTAATCCTAACCCGTACGGTAACACTACACCGTACCCTAACACGTACGCTCACCCTTAACCGTTGTCGTAAACTAACCTCTCCCCTAAACCGTCCCCAGCCCCTAACCCTAACCCTAACCCTAACCCTAACCCTAACCCTAACCCTTACCCGGAGCCTTACCCTAACCCGTCCCCTAATCCTAACCCGTACGCTAACACTAACCCATACCCTAACACGTACGCTGACCCTAAACCGTTGTCGTACCCTAACCTGTCCCCTAAACTGTCCCCGTCCCATAACCCTTACCCTAACCCTAACGCTAACCCTAACACTTGCCCGAACCTTACACTAACCCGTCCCCTAATCCTAACCCGTACGCTAACACTAACCCGTACCTTAACATGTACGCTCACCCTAAAACGTTGTCGTACCCTAACCTGTCCCCTAAACCGTCCCCGTCCCCTAACCCTAACCCTAAGCCTAACCCTAACCCTAACCCTTACCCGAAGCCTTACCCTAACCTGTCCCCTAATCCTAACCCGTACGCTAACACTAACCCGTACCCTAACACGTACGCTCACCCTAAACCGTTCTCGTACTCTAACCTGTCCCCTAAACCGTTCCCGTCCCCTAACCCTAACCCTACCCCTAAGGATAACCCTAACCCTTACCGGAAGCCTTACACTAACCCTTCCCCTAATCCTAACCCGTACGCAAACACTAAGCCGTACCCTAACACGTACGCTCACCCTAAACCGTTGTCGTATACTAACCTGTCCCCTAAACTGTCCCCGTCCCATAACACTAACCCTAACCCTAACCCTAACCCTTACCCGATGCCTTACCCTAACCCGTCCCCTAATCCTAACCCGTAAGCTAACACTAACCCGTACCCTAACACGTACGCTCACCCTAAATCGTTGTCGTACCCTAACCTGTCCCGTAAACCGTCCCCGTCCCCAACCCTAACCCTAAATCTACCCCTAACCCTAACCCTTACCCGAAGCCTTACCCTAACCCGTCCCCTAATCCTAACCCGTACGCTAACACTAAACCGTTCCCTAACACGTATGCTCACCCTATAACGTTGTCGTACCCTAAACTGTCCCCTAAACCGTCCCCATCCCATAACCCTAACCCTAACCCTAACCCTAACCCTAACTCTAACCCTTACCCGATGCCTTACCCTAACCCGTCCCCTAATCCTAAAGCGTAAGCTAACACTAACCCGTACCCTAACAAGTACGCTCACCCTAAACCGTTGTCGTACCCTAACCTGTCCCCTAAACCGTCCCCATCCCCTAACCCTAACCCTAACCCTAACCCTTAACCGAAGCCTTACCCTAAACCGTCCCCTAATCCTAACCCGTACGCTAACACTAACCCGTACCCTAACACGTACCCTGACCCTAAACCTTTGTCGTAAACTAACTTGTCCCCTAAACCGTCCCCATCCCCTAATCCTAACCCTAACCCTAAACTTACCCCTAACCCTAACCCTAACCCTAACCCTAACCCTAACCCGTCCCCTAATCCTAACCCGTACGCTAACACTAACCCCTACCCTAACACGTACGCTGACCCTAAACCGTTGTCGTAAACTAACTTGTCCCCTAAACCGTCCCCATCCCCTAATCCTAACCCTAACCCTAACCCTAACCCTAACCCTTACCCGAAGCCTTACCCTAACCCGTCCCCTAATCCTAACCCGTACGCTAACACTAAGCCGTACCCTAACATGTACGCTCACCCTAAACTGTTGTCGTACCCTAACCTGTCCCCTAAACCGTCCCTGTCCCCTAACCCAAACCCTAACCCTAACCCTAACCCTAACCCTTACCCGAAGCATTACCCTAAACCTTCCCCTAATACTACCCCGTACGCTAACACTAATCCGTACCCTAACACGTACGCTCACCCTAAACCGTTGTCGTACCCTAACCTGTCCCCTACACCGTCCCCATCCCCTAACCCTAACCCTAACCCTAACCCTAACCCTAACCCTTACCCGAAGCCTTACCCTAACCCGACGCCTAATCCTAACCCGTACGCTAACACTAACCCTTACCCTAACACGTACGCTGACCCTAAACCGTTGTCGTACCCTAACCTGTCCCCTAAACCGTCCCTTTCCCCTAACCCTAACCCTAAACCTAACCCTTAACCGAAGCCTTACCCTAACCCGTCCCCTAATCCTAACCCATACGCTAACACTAACACGTACCCTAACACGTACGCTGACCCTAAACCGTTGTCGTACCCTAACCTGTCCCCTAAACCTTCCCCGTCCCCTAACCCTAACCCTAACCATAACCCTAACCCTAACCCTTACCCGAAGCATTACCCTAAACCATCCCCGAATCCTAACCCGTACGCTAACACTAACCAGTACCCTAACACGTACGCTGACCCTACACCGTTGTCGTACACTAACCTGTCCCCTAAACCGTCCCCGTCCCCTAACACTAACCCTAACACTACCCCTAACCCTAACCCTTACCCGAAGCCTTACCCTAACCCGTCCCCTAATCCTAACCCGTACGCTAACACTAACCCGTACCCTAACACGTACGCTCAACCTAAATCGTTGTCGTACCCTAACCTGTCCCCTAAACTCTCCCCATCCCATAACCCTAACCCTAACCCTAATCCTAACCCTTACCAGAAGCTTTACACTAAACCGTCCCCTAATCCTAACCCGTACGCTAACACTAACCCGTACCCTAACACGTACGCTCACCCTTAACCGTTGTCGTAAACTAACCTCTCCCCTAAACCGTCCCCAGCCCCTATACCTGCCCCTAACCCTAACCCTAAACCTAACCCTTACCCGGAGCCTTACCCTAACCCGTGCCCTAATCCTAACCCGTACGCTAACACTAACCCATACCCTAACACGTACGCTGACCCTAAACCGTTGTCGTACCCTATCCTGTCCCCTAAACTGTCCCCGTCCCATAACCCGAACCCTAACCCTAACCCTAACACTTGCCCGAAGCCTTACACTAACCCGTCCCCTAATCCTAACCCGTAGGCTAACACTAAACCGTACCCTAACACGTACGCTCACCCTAAAACGTTGTCGTACCCTAACCTGTCCCCTAAACCGTCCCCGTCCCATAACCCTAACCCTAACCCAAACCCTAACCCTAACCCTTACCCGAAGCCTTACCCTAACCCGTCCCCTAATCCTAACCCGTACGCTAACACTAACCCGTACCCTAACACGTACGCTCACCCTAAACCGTTGTCATAAACTAATTTGTCCCCTAAACCGTCCCCATCCCCTAACCCTAACCCTAACCATAACCCTAACCCTAACCCTTACCCGAAGCCTTACCCTAACCCGTCCCCTAATCCTAACCCGTACGCTAACACTAACCCATACCCTAACACGTACGCTCACCCTAAACTGTTGTCGTACCCTAACCTGTCCCCTAAACCATCCCCGTCCTCTAACCCTAACGCTAAACCTAACCCTTACCCGAAGCCTTACCCTAACCTGTCCCCTAATCCTAAGCCGTTCGCTAACACTAAACCATACCCTAACACGTATGCTCACCCTAAACCGTTGTCGTACACTAAACTGTCCCCTAAACCATCCCCGTCCTCTAACCCTAACCCTAACACTAACCCTAAACCTAACCCTTACCCGAAGCCTTACCCAAACCCGTCTCCTAATCCTAACCTGTACGCTAACACTAAGCCGTACCCTAACACGTACGCTCACCCTAAACCTTTTTCGTATACTAACCTATCCCCTAAACTGTCCCCGTCCCATAACCCAAACCCTAACCCTAACCCTAACCGTAACCCTTACCCGATGCCTTACCCTAACCCGTCCCCTAATCCTAACCCGTAAGCTAACACTAACCCGTACCCTAACACATACGCTCACCCTAAACCGTTGTCGTACCCTAACCTGTCCCCTAAACCGTCCCCATCTCCTAACCCTAAACCTAAATCTACCCCTAACCCTAACCCTTACCCGAAGCCTTACCCTAACCCGTCCCCTAATCCTAACCCGTACGCTAACACTAAACCGTACCCTAACACGTACGCTCACCCTAAAACGTTGTCGTACCCTAAACTGTCCCCTAAACCGTCCCCGTCCCATAACCCTAACCCTAAACCTAAACCTAACCCTAACCCTTACCCGAATCCTTACCCTAACCCGTCCCCTAATCCTAACCCGTACAGTAACACTAACCCGTACCCTAACACGTAGCTCACCCTAAACCATTGTCGTACCCTAACCTGTCCCCTAAACCATCCCCGTCCTCTAACCCTAACCCTAACCCTAACCCTAAACCTAACCCTTACCCGAAGCCTTACCCTAACACGGCACCTAATCCTAACCCGTACGCTAACACTAACCCGTACCCTAACACGTACTCTCACCCTAAACCGTTGTCGTACACTAACCTGTCCCCTAAACCGTCCCCATCCTCTAACCCTAACCCTAAACCTACCCCTAACCCTAACCCTTACCCGAAGCCTTACACTAACCCGTCCCCTAATCCTAACCCGTACGCTAACACTAACCCGTACCCTAACACGTACGCTCACCCAAAATCGTTGTCGTAAACTAACTTGCCCCATAAACCGTCCCCATCCCCTAACCCTAACCCTAAACCTAACCCTAACCCTAACCCTAACCCTTACCCGAAGCCTTACCCTAACCCGTCCCCTAATCCTAACCCGTACGCTAACACTAAACCGTACCCTAACACGTACGCTCACCCTAAACCGTTGTCGTACCCTAAACTGTCCCCTAAACCGTCCCCGTCCCCTAAACCTAACCCTAAACCTACCCCTAACCCTAACCCTTACCCGAAGCCTTACCCTAACCCGTCCCATAATCCTAAACCGTACGCTAACACGAAACCGTACCCTAACACGTACGCTCACCCTAAAACGTTGTCTTACCCTAACCTGTCCCCTAAAACGTCCCCGTCCCATAACACTAACCCTAAACCTAACCGTAACCCTAACCTTTACCGGAAGACTTACCCTAACCCGTCCCCTAATCCTAACCCGTACGCTAACACTAACCCGTACCCTAACACGTACGCTCACCCTAAACCGTTGTCGTAAACTTACTTGTCCCCTAAACCGTCCCCATCCCCTATCCCTAACCCTAACCCTAACCCTAACCCTAACCCTTACCCGAAGCCTTACACTAACCCGTCCCCTAATCCTAACCCGTACGCTAACACTAACCCGTTCCCTAACACGTACGCTCACACTAAACTGTTGTCGTACCCTAACCTATCCCCTAAACCGTCCCCGTCCCCTAACCCTAACCCTAAGCCTAACCCTAACCCGAACCCTTACCCGAAGCCTTACCCTAACCCGTCCCCTAATCCTAACCAGTACACTAACACTAAACCGTACCCTAACACGTACGCTCACCCTAAACCGTTGTCGTAAACTAACTTGTCCCCTAAACCGTCCCCATCCCCTAACCCTAAGCCTAAACCTAACCCTAACCCTAACCCTTACCCGAAGCCTTACCCTAACCCGTCCCCTAATCCTAACCCGTGCACTAACACTAACCCGTACCCTAACAAGTAGCTCACCCTAAACCATTATCGTACCCTAACCTGTCCCCTAAACCATCCCCGTCCTCTAACCCTAACCCTAACCCTAAACCTAAACCTAACCCTTACCCGAAGCCTTACCCTAACACGTCACCTAATCCTAACCCGTACGCTAACACTAACCCGTACCCTAACACGTACTCTCACCCTAAACCGTTGTCGTACACTAACCTGTCCCCTAAACCGTCCCCATCCTCTAACCCTAACCCTAAACCTACCCCTAACCCTAACTCTTACCCGAAGCCTTACCCTAACCCGTCCCCTAATCCTAACCCGTACGCTAACACTAACCCGTACCCTAACACGTACGCTCACCCTAAATCGTTGTCGTAAACTAACTTGTCCCATAAACCGTCCCCTTCCCCTAACCCTAACCCTAAACCTAACCCTAACCCTAACCCTAACCCTTACCCGAAGCCTTATTCTAACCCGTTCCCTAATCCTAACGCGTAAGCTAACACTAACCCGTACCCTAACACGTACGCTCACCCTAAACCGTTGTCGTACCCTAACCTGTCCCCTAAACCGTCCCCATCCCCTAACCCTAACCCTAAACCTACCCCTAACCCTAACCCTTACCCGAAGCCTTACCCTAACCCGTCCCAAATCCTAACCCGTACGCTAACACTAATCCGTACCCTAACACGTACGCTCACCCTAAAACGTTGTCTTACCCTAACCTGTCCCCTAAACCGTCCCCGTCCCATAACCCTAACCCGTACCCTAACCCTAACCCTAACCCTTACCGGAAGCCTTACCCTAACCCGTCCCCTAATCCTAACCCGTACGCTAACACTAACCCGTACCCTAACACGTACGCTCACCCTAAACCGTTGTCGTAAACTTACTTGTCCCCTAAACCGTCCCCATCCCCTAACCCTAACCCTAACCCTAACCCTAACCCTAACCCTTACCCGAAGCCTTACCCTAACCCGTCCCCTAATCCTAACCCGTACGCTAACACTAACCCGTACCCTAACACGTACGCTCACACTAAACTGTTGTCGTACCCTAACCTATCCCCTAAACCGTCCCCGTCCCCTAACCCTAACCCTAAGCCTAACCCTAACCCTAACCCTTACCCGAAGCCTTACCCTAACCCGTCCCCTAATCCTAACCCGTACACTAACACTAAACCGTACCCTAACACGTACGCTCACCCTAAACCGTTGTCGTAAACTAACTTGTCCCCTAAACCGTCCCCATCCCCTAACCCTAACCCTAACCCTAACCCTAACCCTAAACCTTACCCGAAGCCTTACCCTAACCCGTCCCCTAATCCTAACCCGTACGCTAACACTAAACCGTACCCTAACACGTACGCTCACCCTAAACCGTTGTCGTACCCTAACCTGTCCCCTAAACCGTCCCCGTCCCCTAACCCTAACCCTAACCCTAAGCCTAACCCTAACCCTTACCCGAAGCCTTACCCTAACCCGTCCCCTAATCCTAACCCGTACGCTAACACTAAGCCGTACCCTAACACGTACACTCACCCTAAACCGTTGTCGTATCCTAACCTGTCCCCTAAACTATCCCCGTCCCATAACCCTAACCCTAAACCTAACCCTAACCCTAACCCTTATCCGATGCCTTACCCTAACCCGTCCCCTAATCCTAACCCGTAAGCTAACACTAACCCATACCCTAACAGGTACGCTCACCCTAAACCGTTGTCGTACCCTAACCTGTCCCCTAAACCGTCCCCGTCCCCTAACCCTAACCCTAAACCTACCCCTAACCCTAACCCTTACCCGAAGCCTTACCCTAACCCGTCCCCTAATCCTAACCCGTATGCTAACACTAACCCCTACCCTAACACGTACGCTGACCCTAAACCGTTGTCGTACCCTAACCTGTCCCCTAAACCGTCCCCGTCCCCTAACCCTAACCCTAAGCCTACCCATAAACCTAACCTTTACCCGAAGCCTTACCCTAACCCGTCCCCTAATCGTAACCCGTAAGCTAACACTAACCCGTACCCTAACACGTATGCTCACCCTAAACCGTTGTCATAATCTAACTTGTCCCCTAAACCGTCCGCATCCCCTAACCCTAACCCTAACCCTAACCCTAACCCTAACCCTTACCCAAAGCCTTACCCTAACCCGTCCGCTAATCCTAACCCGTAGGCTAACACTAACCCTTACCCTAACACGTACGCTGACCCTAAACCGTTGTCATACCCTAACCTGTCCCCTAAACCGTCCCTGTCCCCTAACCCGAACCCTAAACCTAACCCTTAACCGAAGCCTTACACTAACCCGTCCCCTAATCCTAACCCGTACGCTAACACTAATCCGTACCCTAACACGTACGCTGACCCTAAACCGTTGTCGTACCCTTACCTGTCCCCTAAACTTTCCCTGTCCCCTAACCCTAACCCTAACCATAACCCTAACCCTAACCCTTACCCGAAGAATTACCCTAAACCGTCCCCGAATCCTAACCCGTACGCTAACACTAACCCGTACCCTAACACGTACGCTCACCCTAAACCGTTGTCGTACCCTAACCTGTCCCCTAAGCCGTCCCCGTCCCCTAACCCTAACCCTAACCCTAACCCTTAACCGAAGCCTTACCCTAACCCGTCCCCTAATCCTAACCCGTACGCTAACACTAACCCGTACCCTAACACGTACGCTGACAATAAACCATTGTCGTAAACTAACTTGTCCCCTAAACCGTCCCCATCCCCTAACCCTAAACCTAACCATAACCCTAACCCTAACCCTCACCCGATGCGTTACCCTAACCCGTCCCCTAATCTTAATTCGTAAGCTAACACTAACCCGTACCCTAACACGTACGCTCACCCTAAACCATTGTCATTCCCTAACCTGTCCCCTAAACCGTCCCCGTCCCCTAACCCTAACCCTAACCCTAACCCTTAACCGAAGCCTTACCCTAACCCGTCCGCTAATCCTAACCCGTACGCTAACACTAACCCGTACCCTAACACGTACGCTGACCCTAAACCGTTGTCGTAAACTAACTTGTCCCCTAAACCGTCCCCATCCCCTAATCCTAACCCTAAACCTAAACCTACCCCTAACCCTAACCCTTACCCGAAGCCTTACCCTAACCCGTCCCCTAATCCTAACCCGTACGCTAACACTAACCCATACCCTAACATGTAGGCTGACCCTAAACCGTTGTCGTACTCTAACCTGTCCCCTAAACCGTCCCCATCCCCTAACCCTAACCCTAACCCTAACCCTTAACCGAAGCCTTACCCTAACCCGTCCCCTAATCCTAACCCGTACGCTAACACTAACCCCTGCCCTAACACGTACGCTGACCCTAAACCATTGTCGTAAACTAACTTTTCCCCTAAACCGTCCCCATCCCCTAATCCTAACCCTAACCCTAACCCTAAACCTAACCCTTACCCGAAGCCTTACCCTAACCCGTCCCCTAATCCTAACCCGTACGCTAACACTAAGCCGTACCCTAACACGTACGCTCACCCTAAACCGTTGTCGTACCCTAACCTGTCCCCTAAACCGTCCCCGTCCCCTAACCCTAACCCTAACCCTAACCCTAACCCTTACCCGAAGCATTACCCTAAACCGTCCACTAATACTAACCCGTACGCTAACACTAATCCGTACCCTAACACTTACGCTCACCCTAAACCGTTGTCGTACCCTAACTTGTCCCCTAAACTATCCCCGTCCCATAACCCTAACCCTAAACCTAACCCTAACCCTAACCCTTACCCGATGCCTTACCCTAACCCGTCCCCTAATCCTAACCCGTAAGCTAACACTAACCCATACCCTAACAGGTACGCTCACCCTAAAACGTTGTCGTACCCTAACCTGTCCCCTAAACCGTCCCCGTCCCCTAACCCTAACCCTAAACCTACCCCTAACCCTAACCCTTACCCGAAGCCTTACCCTAACCCGTCCCCTAATCCTAAACCGTATGCTAACACTAACCCCTACCCTAACACGTACGCTGACCCTAAACCGTTGTCGTACCCTAACCTGTCCCCTAAACCGTCCCCGTCCCCTAACCCTAACCCTAAGCCTACCCATAAACCTAACCTTTACCCGAAGCCTTACCCTAACCCGTCCCCTAATCGTAACCCGTAAGCTAACACTAACCCGTACCCTAACACGTATGCTCACCCTAAACCGTTGTCATAATCTAACTTGTCCCCTAAACCGTCCGCATCCCCTAACCCTAACCCTAACCCTAACCCTAACCCTAACCCTTACCCAAAGCCTTACCCTAACCCGTCCGCTAATCCTAACCCGTAGGCTAACACTAACCCTTACCCTAACACGTACGCTGACCCTAAACCGTTGTCATACCCTAACCTGTCCCCTAAACCGTCCCTGTCCCCTAACCCGAACCCTAAACCTAACCCTTAACCGAAGCCTTACACTAACCCGTCCCCTAATCCTAACCCGTACGCTAACACTAATCCGTACCCTAACACGTACGCTGACCCTAAACCGTTGTCGTACCCTTACCTGTCCCCTAAACTTTCCCTGTCCCCTAACCCTAACCCTAACCATAACCCTAACCCTAACCCTTACCCGAAGAATTACCCTAAACCGTCCCCGAATCCTAACCCGTACGCTAACACTAACCCGTACCCTAACACGTACGCTCACCCTAAACCGTTGTCGTACCCTAACCTGTCCCCTAAACCGTCCCCGTCCCCTAACCCTAACCCTAACCCTAACCCTTAACCGAAGCCTTACCCTAACCCGTCCGCTAATCCTAACCCGTACGCTAACACTAACCCGTACCCTAACACGTACGCTGACCCTAAACCGTTGTCGTAAACTAACTTGTCCCCTAAACCGTCCCCATCCCCTAATCCTAACCCGAAACCTAAACCTACCCCTAACCCTAACCCTTACCCGAAGCCTTACCCTAACCCGTCCCCTAATCCTAACCCGTACGCTAACACTAACCCCTACCCTAACACGTACGCTGACCCTAAACCATTGTCGTAAACTAACTTTTCCCCTAAACCGTCCCCATCCCCTAATCCTAACCCTAACCCTAACCCTAAACCTAACCCTTACCCGAAGCCTTACCCTAACCCGTCCCCTAATCCTAACCCGTACGCTAACACTAAGCCGTACCCTAACACGTACGCTCACCCTAAACCGTTGTCGTACCCTAACCTGTCCCCTAAACCGTCCCCGTCCCCTAACCCTAACCCTAACCCTAACCCTAACCCTTACCCGAAGCATTACCCTAAACCGTCCACTAATACTAACCCGTACGCTAACACTAATCCGTACCCTAACACTTACGCTCACCCTAAACCGTTGTCGTACCCTAACTTGTCCCCTACACCGTCCCCGTCCCCTAACCCTAACCCTAACCCTAACCCTAACCCTAACCCTTACCCGAAGCCTTACCCTAACCCGTCCCCTAATCCTAACCCGTACGCTAACACTAAGCCGTACCCTAACACGTACGCTGACCCTAAACCGTTGTCGTACCCTAACCGGTCCCCTAAACCGTCCCTGTCCCCTAACCCTAACCCTAAACCTAACGCTTAACCGAAGCCTTACCGTAACCCGTCCCCTAATCCTAACCCGTACGCTAACACTAACCTGTACCCTAACACGTACGCTGACCCTAAACCGTTGTCGTACCCTAACCTGTCCCCTAAACCGTCCCTGTCCCCTAATCCTAACCCTAAACCTAACGCTTAACCGAAGCCTTACCCTAACCCGGTCCCTAATCCTAACCCGTACGCTAACACTAACCCGTACCCTAACACGTACGCTGACCCTAAACCGTTGTCCTACTCTAACCTGTCCCCTAAACCGTCCCCATCCCCTAACCCTAACCCTAACCCTAACACTTACCCGAAGCCTTACCCTAACCCGTCCCCTAATCCTAACCCGTACGCTAACACTAACCCGTACCCGAACACGTACGCTCACCCTAAACCGTTGTCGTAAACTAACTTGTCCCCTAAACCGTCCCCATCCCCTAACCCTAACCCTAACCCTAACCCTAACCCTAACCCTTACCCGAAGCCTTACACTAACCCGTCCCCTAATCCTAACACGTACGCTAACACTAACCCATACCCTAACACGTACGCTCACCCTAAACCGTTGTCGTACACTAACCTGTCCCCTAAACCATCCCCGTCCTCTAACCCTAACCCTAACCCTAACCCTAAACCTAACCCTTACCCGAAGCCTTACCCTAACCCGTCCCCTAATCCTAACCCTTATGCTAACACTAACCCGTACCCTAACACGTACGCTGACCCTAAACCGTTGTCGTACCCTAACCTGTCCCCTAAACCGTCCCCGTCCCCTAACCCTAACCCTAACCCTAACCCTTACCCGAAGCCTTACACTAACCCGTCCCCTAATCCTAACCCGTACGCTAACACTAACCCGTACCCTAACACGTACGCTGACCCTAAACCTTTGTCGTAAACTAACTTGTCCCCTAAACCGTCCCCATCCCCTAATCCTAACCCTAACCCTAACCCTTACCCGAAGCCTTACCCTAACCCGTCCCCTAATCCTAACCCGTTCGCTAACACTAAACCGTACCCTAACACGTACGCTCACCCTAAACCGTTGTCGTACCCTAAACTGTCCCCTAAACCATCCCCGTCCTCTAACCCTAACCCTAAACCTAACACTTACCCGAAGCCTTACCCAAACCCGTGTCCTAATCCTATCCCGTACGCTAAAACTAACCCGTACCCTAACACGTACGCTCACACTAAACTGTTATCGTACCCTAACTTGTCCCCTAAACCGTCCCCGTCCCCTAACACTAACCCTAACCCTAACCCTAACCCTTACCCGAAGCCTTACCCTAACCCGTCCCCTAATCCTAACCCGTACGCTAACACTAACCCATACCCTAAAATGTAGGCTGACCCTAAACCGTTGTCGTACTCTAACCTGTCCCCTAAACCGTCCCCATCCCCTAACCCTAACCCTAACCCTAACCCTTAACCGAAGCCTTACCCTAACCCGTCCCCTAATCCTAACCCGTACGCTAACACTAACCCCTACCCTAACACGTACGCTGACCCTAAACCATTGTCGTAAACTAACTTGTCCCCTAAACCGTCCCCATCCCCTAATCCTAACCCTAACCCTAACCCTAAACCTAATGCTTACCCGAAGCCTTACCCTAACCCGTCCCCTATTCCTAACCCGTACGCTAACACTAAGCCGTACCCTAACACGTACGCTCACCCTAAACCGTTGTCGTACCCTAACCTGTCCCCTAAACCGTCCCCGTCCCCTAACCCTAACCCTAACCCTAACCCTAACCCTTACCCGAAGCATTACCCTAAACCGTCCACTAATACTAACCCGTACGCTAACACTAATCCGTACCCTAACACTTACGCTCACCCTAAACCGTTGTCGTACCCTAACTTGTCCCCTACACCGTCCCCGTCCCCTAACCCTAACCCTAACCCTAACCCTAACCCTTACCCGAAGCCTTACCCTAACCCGTCCCCTAATCCTAACCCGTACGCTAACACTAAGCCGTACCCTAACACGTACGCTGACCCTAAACCGTTGTCGTACCCTAACCTGTCCCCTAAACCGTCCCTGTCCCCTAACCCTAACCCTAAACCTAACGCTTAACCGAAGCCTTACCGTAACCCGTCCCCTAATCCTAACCCGTACGCTAACACTAACCTGTACCCTAACACGTACGCTGACCCTAAACCGTTGTCGTACCCTAACCTGTCCCCTAAACCGTCCCTGTCCCCTAATCCTAACCCTAAACCTAACGCTTAACCGAAGCCTTACCCTAACCCGGTCCCTAATCCTAACCCGTACGCTAACACTAACCCGTACCCTAACACGTACGCTGACCCTAAACCGTTGTCCTACTCTAACCTGTCCCCTAAACCGTCCCCATCCCCTAACCCTAACCCTAACCCTAACACTTACCCGAAGCCTTACCCTAACCCGTCCCCTAATCCTAACCCGTACGCTAACACTAACCCGTACCCGAACACGTACGCTCACCCTAAACCGTTGTCGTAAACTAACTTGTCCCCTAAACCGTCCCCATCCCCTAACCCTAACCCTAACCCTAACCCTAACCCTAACCCTTACCCGAAGGCTTACACTAACCCGTCCCCTAATCCTAACACGTACGCTAACACTAACCCATACCCTAACACGTACGCTCACCCTAAACCGTTGTCGTACACTAACCTGTCCCCTAAACCATCCCCGTCCTCTAACCCTAACCCTAACCCTAACCCTAAACCTAACCCTTACCCGAAGCCTTACCCTAACCCGTCCCCTAATCCTAACCCTTACGCTAACACTAACCCGTACCCTAACACGTACGCTGACCCTAAACCGTTGTCGTACCCTAACCTGTCCCCTAAACCGTCCCCGTCCCCTAACCCTAACCCTAACCCTAACCCTTACCCGAAGCCTTACACTAACCCGTCCCCTAATCCTAACCCGTACGCTAACACTAACCCGTACCCTAACACGTACGCTGACCCTAAACCTTTGTCGTAAACTAACTTATCCCCTAAACCGTCCCCATCCCCTAATCCTAACCCTAACCCTAACCCTTACCCGAAGCCTTACCCTAACCCGTCCCCTAATCCTAACCCGTTCGCTAACACTAAACCGTACCCTAACACGTACGCTCACCCTAAACCGTTGTCGTACCCTAAACTGTCCCCTAAACCATCCCCGTCCTCTAACCCTAACCCTAAACCTAACACTTACCCGAAGCCTTACCCAAACCCGTGTCCTAATCCTAACCCGTACGCTAACACTAACCCGTACCCTAACACGTACGCTCACACTAAACTGTTATCGTACCCTAACTTGTCCCCTAAACCGTCCCCGTCCCCTAACACTAACCCTAACCCAAACCCTAACCCTTAACCGAAGCCTTACCCTAACCCGTCGCCTAATCCTAACCCGTACGCTAACACTAACCCATACCCTAACACATACGCTGACCCTAAACCCTTGTCATAAACTCACTTGTCCCCTAAACCGTCCCCATCCCCTAACCCTAAACCTAACCATAACCCTAACCCTAACCCTTACCCGATGCCTTACCCTAACCCGTCCCCTAATCCTAACCCGTAAGCTAACACTAACCCGTACCCTAACACGTATGCTCACCCTAAACCGTTGTCGTTCCCTAACCTTTCCCCAAAACCGTCCCCGTCCCCTAACCCTAACCCTAACCCTAACCCTTAACCGAAGCCTTACCCTAATCCGTCCGCTAATCCTAACCCGTACGCTAACACTAACCCGTACCCTAACACGTACGCTGACCCTAAACCATTGTCGTAAAGTAACTTGTCCCCTAAACCGTCCCAATCCCCTAATCCTAACCCTAACCCTAAACCTACCCCTAACCCTAACCCTTACCCGAAGCCTTACCCTAACCCGTCCCCTAATCCTAACCCGTACGCTAACACTAACCCTTACCCTAACACGTAGGCTGACCCTAAACCTTTGTCGTACCCTAACATGTCCCCTAAACCGTCCCCATCCCCTAACCCTAACCCTAACCCTAATCCTTAACCGAAGCCTTACCCTAACCCGTCCCCTAATCCTAACCCGTACGCTAACACTAAGCCATACCCTAACACGTACGCTCACCCTAAACCGTTGTCGTACACTAACCTGTCCCCTAAACCGTCCCCGTCCCCTAACCCTAACCCTAACCCTAACCCTAACCCTAACCCTTACCCGAAGCCTTACCCTAACCCGAGCCCTAATCCTAACCCGTACGCTAACACTAACCCTTACCCTAACACGTACGCTGACCCTAAACCGTTGTCGTACCCTAACCTGTCCCCTAAACTGTCCCCGTCCCATAACCCTAACCCTAACCCTAACCCTAACCCTAACACTTACCCGAAGCCTTACCCTAACCCGTCCCCTAATCCTAACCCGTACGCTAACACTAACCCGTACCCTAACACGTACGCACACCCTAAACCGTTGTCGTAAACTAACCTCTCCCCTAAACCGTCCCCAGCCCCTAACCCTAACCCTAACCCTAACCCTTACCCGGAGCCTTACCCTAACCCGTCCCCTAATCCTAACCCGTATGCTAACACTAACACATACCCTAACACGTACGCTGACCCTAAACCGTTTTCATACCCTAACCTGTCCCTTAACCTGTCCCCGTCCCATAACCCTAACCCTAACCCTAACCCTAACCCTAACACGTACCCGAAGCCTTACCCTAACCCGTCCCCTAATCCTAACCCGTACGCTAACACTAACCCGTACCCGAACACGTACGCTCACCCTAAACCATTGTCGTACCCTTACCTGTCCCCTAAACTTTCCCTGTCCCCTAACCCTAACCCTAACCATAACCCTAACCCTAACCCTTACCCGAAGAATTACCCTAAACCGTCCCCGAAACCTAACCTGTACGCTAACACTAACCCGTACCCTAACACGTACGCTCACCCTAAACCGTTGTCGTACCCTAACCTGTCCCCTAAACCGTCCCCGTCCCCTAACCCTAACCCTAACCCTAACCCTTAACCGAAGCCTTACCCTAACCCGTCCCCTAATCCTAACCCGTACGCTAACACTAACCCGTACCCTAACACGTACGCTGACAATAAACCGTTGTCGTAAACTAACTTGCCCCTAAACCGTCCCCATCCCCTAACCCTAAACCTAGCCATAACCCTAACCCTAACCCTTACCCGATGCCTTACCCTAACCCGTCCCCTAATCGTAACCCGTAAGCTAACACTAACCCGTACCCTAAAACGTACGCTCACCCTAAACCGTTGTCATTCCCTAACCTGTCCCCAAAACCGTCCCCGTCCCCTAACCCTAACCCTAATCCTAACCCTTAACCGAAGCATTACCCTAACCCGTCCGCTAATCCTAACCCGTACGCTAACACTAACCCGTACCCTAACAAGTACGCTGACCCTAAACCGTTGTCGTAAACTAACTTGTCCCCTAAACCGTCCCAATCCCCTAATCCTAACCCTAACCCTAAACCTACCCCTAACCCTAACCCTTACCCGAAGCCTTACCCTAACCCGTCCCCTAATCCTAACCCGTACGCTAACACTAACCCGTACCTTAACGCGTACGCACACCCTAAACCGTTGTCGTAAACTAACCTCTCCCCTAAACCGTCCCCAGCCCCTAACCCTAACCCTAACCCTAAACCTAACCCTAACCCTTACCCGGAGCCTTACCCTAACTCGTCCCCTAATCCTAACCCGTATGCTAACACTAACACATACCCTAACACGTACGCTGACCCTAAACCGTTTTCGTACCCTAACCTGTCCCCTAACCTGTCCCCGTCCCATAACCCTAACCCTAACCCTAACCCTAACCCGAACACGTACCCGAAGCCTTACCCTCACCCGTCCCCTAATCCTAACCCGTACGCTAACACTAACCCGTACCCGAACACGTACGCTCACCCTAAACCGTTGTCGTAAACTAACTTGTCCCCTAAACCGTCCCCATCCCCTAACCCTAACCCTAACACTAAACCTAACCCTAACCCTTACCCGAAGCCTTACCCTAAACCGTCCCCTAATCCTAACCCGTACGCTAACACTAACCCGTACCCAAAACGTACGCTCACCCTAAACCGTTGTCGTACACTAACCTGTCCCCTAAACCATCCCCGTCCTCTAACCCTAACCCTAACCCTAACCCTAAACCTAACCCTTACCCGAAGCCTTACCCTAATCCGTCCCCTAATCCTAACCCTTACGCTAACACTAACCCATACCCTAACACGTACGCTGACCCTAAACCGTTGTCGTACCGTAACCTGTCCCCTAAACCGACCCCGTCCCCTAACCCTAACCCTAACCCTAACCCTTACCCGAAGCCTTACCCTAACCCGTCCCCTAATCCTAACCCGTACGCTAACACTAAACCATACCCTAACACGTACGCTCACCCTAAACCGTTGTCGTAAACTAAATTGTCCCCTAAACCGTCCCCATCCCCTAATACTAACCCTAACCCTTACCCTTACCCGAAGCCTTACCCTAACCCGTCCCCTAAACCTAACCCGTACGCTAACACTAAACCGTACCCGAACACGTATGCTCACCCTAAACCGTTGTCGTACCCTAAACTGTCCCCTAAACCATCCCCGTCCTCTAACCCTAACACTAACACTAACCCTAAACCTAACCCTAACCCTTACCCGAAGCCTTACCCTAACCCGTCCCCTAATCCTAACCCGTACGCTAACACTAACCCATACCCTAACCCGTATGCTCACCCTAATCCGTTGTCGTACCCTAACCTGTTCCCTAAACCGTCCCCGTCCCCTAACCCTAACCCTAAATCTACCCCTAACCCTAACCCTTACCCGAAGCCTTATCCTAACCCGTCCCCTAATCCTAACCCGTACGCTAACACTAAACCGTACCCTAACACGTACGCTCACCCTAAACCGTTGTCGTAAACTAACCTCTCCCCTAAACCGTCCCCAGCCCCTAACCCTAACCCTAACACTATCCCTAACCCTAACCCTTACCCGGAGCCTTACCCTAACCCGTCCCCTAATCCTAACCCGTAAGCTAACACTAACACATACCCTAACACGTACGCGGACCCTAAACCGTTGTCGTACCCTAACCTGTCCCCTAAACTGTCCCCGTCCCATAACCCTAACCCTAACCCTAACCCTAACCCTAACACTTACCCGAAGCCTTACCCTAACCCGTCCCCTAATCCTAACCCGTACGCTAACACTAACCCGTACCCTAACACGTACGCTCACCCTAAACCGTTTTCGTACACTAACCTGTCCCCTAAACCATCCCCGTCCTCTAACCCTAACCCTAACCCTAACCCTAAACCTACCCCTTACCTGAAGCCTTACCCTAACCCGTCCCCTAATCCTAACCCGTACACTAACACTAACCCGTACCCTAACACGTACGCTAACCCTAAATCGTTTTTGTACCCTAACCTGTCCCCTAAACTGTCCCCATCCCCTAACCCTAACCCTAACCCTAACCCTTACCCGAAGCCTTACCATAACCCATCCCCTAATCCTAACCCATACGCTAACACTAACCCGTACCCTAACACGTACGCTGACCCTAAACCGTTGTCGTAAACTAACTTGTCCCCTAAACCGTCCCCATCCCGTAATCCTAACCCTATCCCTAACCCTTACCCGAAGCCTTACCCTAACCCGTCCCCTAATCCTAACCCGTTCGCTAACACTAAACCGTACCCTAACACGTACGCTCACCCTAAACCGTTGTCGTACGCTAAACTGTCCCCTAAACCATCCCCGTCCTCTAACCCTAACCCTAACCCTAACCCTAAACCTAACCCATACCCGAAGCCTTACCTAAACCCGTCTCCTAATCCTAACCCGTACGCTAACACTAACCCGTACCCTAACACGTACGCTCACACTAAACTGTTGTCGTACGCTAACCTATCCCCTAAACCGTCCCCGTCCCCTAACACTAACCCTAAGCCTAACCCTAACCCTAACCCTTACCCGAAGCCTTACCCTAACCCGTCCCCTAATCCTAACCCGTACGCTAACACTAACCCGTAAGCTAACACGTACGCTCACCCTAAACCGTTGTCGTACCCTAACCTGTCCCCTAAACCGTCCCCATCCTCTAACCGTAACCCTAAACCTACCCCTAACCCTAACCCTTACTCGAAGCCTTACCCTAAACCGTCCCCTAATCCTAACCCGTACGCTAACACTAACCCATACCCTAACACGTACGCTCACCCTAAACCGTTGTCGTAAACTAACTTGTCCCCTAAACCGTCCCCATACCCTAACCCTAAACCTAAACCTAACCCTAACCCTAACCCTAACCCTAACACTTACCCGAAGCCTTACCCTAACCCGTCCCCTAATCCTAACCCGTAAGCTAACACTAACCCATACCCTAACACGTAAGCTCACCCTAAACCGTTGTCGTACACTAAACTGTCCCCTAAACCGTCCGCGTCCCCTAAACCTAACCCTAAACCTACCCCTTACCCTAACACTTACCCGAAGCCTTACCCTAACCCGTCCCCTAATCCTAACCCGTACGCTATCACTAACCCGTACCCTAACACGTACGCTCACACTAAACTGTTGTCGTACCCTAACCTATCCCCTAAATCGTCCCCGTCCCCTAACCCTAACCCTAACCCAAACCCTTAACCGAAGCCTTACCCTAACCCGTCCTCTAATCCTAACCCGTACGCTAACACTAACCCGTACCCTAACACATACGCTGACCCTAAACCGTTGTCGTAAACTAACTTGTCCCCTAAACCGTCCCCATCCCCTAATCGTAACCCTAACCCTAACCCTAACCCGAACCCTTACCCGAAGCCTTACCCTAACCCGTCCCCTAAGCCTAACCCGTTCGCTAACACTAAGCCGTACCCTAACACGTACGCTCACCCTAAACCGTTGTCATACACTAAACTGTCCCCTAAACCGTCCCCGTCCCCTAACCCTAACCCTAACCCTAACCCTAACACTAACCCTTACCCGAAGCCTTACCCTAACCCTTCCCCTAATCCTAACCCGTACGCTAACACTAAGCCGTACCCTAACACGTACGCTCACCCTAAACCGTTGTCGTATCCTAACTTGTCCCCTAAACAGTCCCCGTCCCAGAACCCTAAACCTAACCCTAACCCTAACCCTAACCCTTACCCGATGCCTTACCCTAACACGTCCCCTAATCCTAACCCGTACGCTAACACTAAACCGTACCCTAACACGTACGCTCACCCTAAACCGTTGTCGTATCCTAACCTGTCCCCTAAACAGTCCCCGTCCCAGAACCCTAACCCTAACCCTAACCCTAACCCTAACACTTACCCGATGCCTTACCCTAACCCGTCCCCTAATCCTAACCCGTAAGCTAACACTAACCCGTACCCTAACACGTACGCTCACCCTAAACCGTTCTCATACCCTAACCTGTCCCCTAAACCGTCCACGTCCCCTAACCCTAACCCTAACCCTAACCCTTACCCGAAGCCTTACCCTAACCCGTCCCCTAATCTTAACCCATACGCTAACACTAATCCGTACCCTAACACGTACGCTGACCCTAAAGCGTTGTCGTAAACTAACTTGTCCCCTAAACCGTCCCCATCCCCTAATCCTAACCCTAACCCTAACACTTACCCGAAGCCTTACCCTAACCCGTCCCCTAATCCTAACCCGTTCGCTAACACTAAACCGTACCCTAACACGTACGCTCACCCTAAACCGTTGTCGTACCCTAAACTGTCCCCTAAACCGTCCCCGTCCTCTAACACTAACCCTAACCCTAATCGTAACCTAACCCTTACCCGAAGCCTTACACAAACCCGTCTCCTAATCCTAACCCGTACGCTAACACTAACCCGTACCCTAACACGTACGCTCACACTAAACTGTTGTCGTACCCTAACCTATCCCCTAAACCGTCCCCGTCCCCTAACACTAACCCTAAACCTAACCCTAACCCTAACCCTTACCCGAAGCCTTACCCTAACCCGTCCCCTAATCCTAACCCGTACGCTAACACTAACCCGTACCCTAACACGTACGCTCACCCTAAACCGTTGTCGTACTCTAACCTGTCCCCTAAACCGTCCCCGATCCCTAACCCTAACCCTAACCCTAAGCCTAACCCTAACCCTTACCCGAAGCCTTACCCTAACACTTCCCCTAATCCTAACCCGTACGCTAACACTAAGCCGTACCCTAACACGTACGCTCACCCTAAACTGTTGTCGTATCCTAACCTGTCCCCTAAACTGTCCCCGTCCCATAACCCTAACCCTAACCCTAAACCTAACCCTAACCCTTACCCGATGCCTTAACCTAACCCGTCCCCTAATCCTAACCCGTAAGCTAACACTAACCCGTACCCTAATACGTACGCTCACCCTAAACCGTTGTCGTACACTAACCTGTCCCCTAAACCGTCCCCGTCCCCTAACCCTAACCCTAAATCTACCCCTAACCCTAACCCTTACCCGAAGCCTTACCCTAACCCGTCCCCTAATCCTAACCCGTACGCTAACACTAAACCGTACCCTAACACGTACGCTCACCCTAAAACGTTGTCGTACCCTAAACTGTCCCCTAAACCGTCCCCGTCCCATAACCCTAACCCTAACCCTAACCCTAACCCTAACCCTTACCCGAAGCCTTACCCTAACCCGTCCCCTAATCCTAACCCGTACGCTAACACTAACCCATACCCTAACACGTACGCTCCCCCTAAACCGTTGTCGTACCCTAACCTGTCCCCTAAACCGTCCCCGTCCCCTAACCCTAACCCTAAATCTACCCCTAACCCTAACCCTTACCCGAAGCCTTACCCTAACCCGTCCCCTAATCCTAACCCGTACGCTAACACTAAACCGTACCCTAACACGTACGCTCACCCTAAACCGTTGTCTTAAACTAACCTCTCCCCTAAACCGTCCCCAGCCCCTAACCCTAACCCTAACACTAACCCTAACCCTAACCCTTACCCGGAGCCTTACCCTAACCCGTCCCCTAATCCTAACCCCTAAGCTAACACTAACACATACCCTAACACATACGCTGACCCTAAACAGTTGTCGTACCCTAACATGTCCCCTAAACTGTCCCCGTCCCATAACCCTAACCCTAACCCGAACCCTTACCCGAAGCCTTACCCTAAACCGTCCCCTAATCCTAACCAGTTCCCTAACACGTATGCTCACCCTAAACCGTTGTCGTACCCTAAACTGTCCCCTAAACCATCCCCGTCCTCTAACCCTAACCCTAACCCTAACCCTAAACCTAACCCTTACCCGAAGCCTTACCCAAACCAGTCTCCTAATCCTAACCCGTACGCTAACACTAACCCGTACCCTAACACGTACGCTCACACTAAACTGTTGTCATACCCTAACGTATCCCCTAAACCGTCCCAGTCCCCTAACACTAACCCTAAGCCTAACCCTAACCCTAACCCTTACCCGAAGCCTTACACTAACCCGTCCCCTAATCCTAACCCGTACGCTAACACTAACCCGTACCCTAACACGTACGCTCACCCTAAACAGTTGTCGTACTCTAACCTGTCCCCTAAACCGTCCCCGTCCCCTAACCCTAACCCTAACCCTAAGCCTAACCCTAACCCTTACCCGAAACCTTACCCTAACCCTTCCCCTAATCCTAACCCGTACGCTAACACTAAGCCGTACCCTAACACGTACGCTCACCCTAAACCGTTGTCGTATCCTAACCTGTCCCCTAAACTGTCCCCGTCCCATAACCCTAACCCTAACCCTAACCCTAACCCTTAGGCGATGCCTTACCCTAACCCGTCCCCTAATCCTAACCCGTAAGCTAACACTAACCCGTACCCTAACACGTACGCTCACCCTAAACCGTTGTCGTACCCTAACATGTCCCCTAAAGCGTCCCCGTCCCCTTACCCTAACCCTAAATCTACCCCTAACACTAACCCTTACCCGAAGCCTTACCCTAACCCGTCCCCTAATCCTACCCCGTACGCAAACACTAAACCGTACCCTAACACGTACGCTCAACCTAAAACGTTGTCGTACACTAAACTGTCCCCTAAACCGTCCCCATCCCATAACCCTAACCCTAACCCTAACCCTAACCCTAACCCTTACCCGAAGCCTTACCCTAACCCGTCTCCTAATCCTAAACCGTACGCTAACACTAACCCGTACCCTAACACGTACGCTCACCCTAAACCGTTGTCGTAAACTAAATTTTCCCCTAAACCGTCCCCATCCCCTAACCCTAACCCTAACCCTAACCCTAACCCTAACCCTTACCCGAAGCCTTACCCTAACCCGTCCCCTAATCCTAACCCGTACGCTAACACTAACCCGTACCCTAACACGTACGCTCACCCTAAACCGTTGTCGTACACTAACCTGTCCCCTAAACCATCCCCGTCCTCTAACCCTAACCCTAACCCTAACCCTAAACCTAACCCTTACCCGAAGCCTTACCCTAACCCGTCCCCTTATCCTAACCCGTACGCTAACACTAAACCGTAAGCTAACACGTACGCTCACCCTAAACCGTTCTCGTACCCTAACCTGTCCCCTAAACCGTCCCCATCCTCTAACCCTAACCCTAAACCTACCACTAACCCTAACCCTTACCCGAAGCCTTACACTAACCCGTCCCCTAATCCTAACCCGTACGCTAACACTAACCCGTACCCTAACACGTACGCTCACCCTAAACCGTTGTCGTAAACTAACTTGTCCCCTAAACCGTCCCCATCCCCTAACCCTAACCCTAAACCTAACCCTAACCCTAACCCTTAACCGAAGCCTTACCCTAACCTGTCCCCTAATCCTAACCCGTATGCTAACACTAACCCGTACCCTAACACGTACGCTCACACTAAACTGTCGTCGTACCCTAACCTATCCACTAAACCGTCCCCGTCCCCTAACCCTAACCCTAACCCTAACCCTGAACCGAAGCCTTACCCTAACCCGTCCCCTAATCCTAACCCATTCGCTAACACTAACCCGTACCCTAACACGTACGCTCACCCTAAACCCTTTTCGTACCCTAAACTGTCCCCTAAACCGTCCCCGTCCCCTAACCCTAACCCTAACACTAACCCTTACCCGAAGCCTTACCCTAACCCTTCCCCTAATCCTGACCCATACGCTAACACTAAGCCATACCCTAACACGTACGCTTACCCTAAACCGTTGTCGTATCCTAACCTGTCCCCTAAACAGTCCCCGTCCCAGAACCCTAACCCTAACCCTAACCCTAACACTTACCCGATGCCTTACCCTAACCCGTCCCCTAATCCTAAGCCGTAAGCTAACACTAACCCGTACCCTAACACGTACGCTCACCCTAAGCCGTTGTCGTACCCTAACCTGTCCCCTAAACCGTCCCTGTCCCCTAACCCTAACCCTAAACCTACCACTAACCCTAACCCTTACCCGAAGCCTTACCCTAACACGTCCCCTAATCCTAACCCGTACGCTAACACTAAACCGTACCCTAACACGTACGCTCACCCTATAACTTTGTCGTACCCTAACCTGTCCCCTAAACCGTCCCCGTCCCATAACCCTAACCCTAACCCTAACCCTAACCGTAACCCTTACCCGAAGCCTTACCCTAACCCGTCCCCTAATCCTAACCCGTACGCTAACACTAACCCGTACCCTAACAGGTACGCTCACCCTAAACCATTGTCGTAAACTAACTTGTCCCCTAAACCGTCCCCATCCCCTAACCCTAACCCTAACCCTAACCCTAACCCTTACCCGAAGCCTTACCCTAACCCGTCCCCTAATCCTAACCCGTAAGCTAACACTAACCCGTACCCTAACACGTACGCTCACCCTAAACCGTTGTCGTATCCTAACCTGTCCCCTAAACCGTCCCCGTCCCCTAACCCTAACCCTAAACCTACCCCTAACCCTAACCCTTACCCGAAGCCTTACCCTAAACCGTCCCCTAATCCTAAGCCGTACGCTAACACTAAACCATACCCTAACACGTACGCTCACCCTAAACCGTTGTCGTAAACTAACTTGTCCCCTAAACCGTCCCCATCCCCTAACCCTAACCCTAACCCTAACCCTAACACTAATCCTTACCCGAAGCCTTACCCTAACCCGTCCCCTAATCCTAACCCGTACGCTAACACTAACCCGTACCCTAACACGTACGCTCACACTAAACTGTTGTCGTACCCTAACCTATCCCCTAAACCGTCCCCGTCCCCTAACCCTAACCCTAAGCCTAACCCTAACCCTAACCCTTACCCGAAGCCTTACCTTAACCCGTCCCCTAATCCTAACCCGTACGCTAACACTAACCCGTACCCTAACACGTACGCTCACCCTAAACCGTTGTCGTACCCTAACCTGTCCCCTAAACCGTCCCCGTCCCCTAACCCTAACCCTAACCCTAAGCCTAACCCTAACACTTACCCGAAGCCTTACCCTAACCCGTCCCCTAATCCTAACCCGTACGCTAACACTAACCTATACCCTAACACGTACGCTCAACCTAAACCGTTGTCGTACCCTAAACTGTCCCCTAAAGCGTCCCTGTCCCCGTCCCCTAACCCTAACCCTAACCCTTATCCTAACCCTTCCCCGAAGCCTTACCCTAACCCTTCCCCAAATCCTAACCCGTACGCTAACACTAACCAGTACCCTAACACATACGCTCACCCTAAACCGTTGTCGTAAACTAACTTGTCCCCTAAACCGTCCCCATCCCCTAACCCTAACCCTAAACCTAACCCTAACCCTAACCCTTAACCGAAGCCTTACGCTAACCTGTCCCCTAATCCTAACCCGTACGCTAACACTAACCCATACCCTAACACATACGCTCACACTAAACTGTTGTCGTACCCTAACCTATCCCCTAAACCGTCCCCGTCCCCTAACCCTAACCCTAACCTTAACCCTTAATCGAAGCCTTACCCTAACCCGTCCCCTAATCCTAACCCGTATGCTAACACTAACCCGTACCCTAACACGTACGCTGACCCTAAACCGTTGTCGTAAACTAACTTGTCCCCTAAACCGTCCCCATCCCCTAATCCTAACCCTATCCCTAACCCTAACCCGAACCCTTACCCGAAGCCTTACCCTAACCCGTCCCCTAATCCTAACCCGTTCGCTAACACTAACCCGTACCCTAACACGTACGCTCACCCTAAACCGTTTTCGTACCCTAAACTGTCCCCTAAACCGTCCCCGTCCCCTAACCCTAACTCTAACCCTAACCCTAACACTAACCCTTACCCGAAGCCTTACCCTAACCCTTCCCCTAATCCTAACCCGTACGCTAACACTAAGCCGTACCCTAACACGTACGCTCACCCTAAACCGTTGTCGTATCCTAACCTGTCCCCTAAACAGTCCCCGTCCCAGAACCCTAACCCTAACCCTAACCCTAACCCTAACACTTACCCGATGCCTTACCCTAACCCGTCCCCTAATCCTAACCCGTAAGCTAACACTAACCCGTACCCTAACACGTACGCTCACCCTAAGCCGTTGTCATACACTAACCTGTCCCCTAAACCGTCCCCGTCCCCTAACCCTAACCCTAAACCTACCCCTAACCCTAACCCTTACCCGAAGCCTTACCCTAACCCGTCCCCTAATCCTAACCCGTACGCTAACACTAAACCGTACCCTAACACGTACGCTCACTTTATAACTTTGTCGTACCCTAACCTGTCCCCGAAACCGTCCCCGTCCCCTAACCCTAACCCTAACCCTAAGCCTAACCCTAACCCTTACCCGAAGCCTTACCCTAACCCGTCCCCTAATCCTAACCCGTACGCTAACACTAACATATACCCTAACACGTACGCTCACCCTAAACCGTTGTCGTACCCTAAACTGTCCCCTAAACCGTCCCCGTCCCCGTCCCCTAACCATAACACTAACCCTAATCCTAACCCTTCCCCGAAGCCTTACCCTAACCCTTCACCAAATCCTAACCCGTACGCTAACACTAAGCCGTACCCTAACACGTACGCTCACCCTAAACCGTTGTCGTATCCTAACCTGTCCCCTAAACTGTCCCCGTCCCATAACCCTAAACCTAACCCTAACCCTAACCCCTACCCGATGCCTTACACTAACCCGTCCCCTAATCCTAACCCGTAAGCTAACACTAATCCGTACCCTAACACGTACGCTCAACCTAAACCGTTGTCGTACCCTAACCTGTCCCCTAAATCGTCCCCATCCCCTAACCCTAACCCTTACCCTAACACTAACCCTAACCCTTACCCGAAGCCTTACCCTAATCCGTCCCCTAATCCTAACCCGTACGCTAACACTTACCCGTACCCTAACACGTACGCTGACCCTAAACCGTTGTCGTACACTAACCTGTCCCCTAAAGTGTCCCCGTGCCATAACACTAACCCTAACCCTAACCCTAACCCTAACCCTTACCCGAAGCCTTACCCTAACCCGTCCCCTAATCCTAACCCGTACGCTAACACTAACCCGTACCCAACACATACTCTGACCCAAAACCGTTGTCGTACCCTAACCTGTCCCCGAAACCATCCCCGTCCCCTAACCCTAACCCTAACCCTATCCCTTACCCGAAGCCTTACCCTAACCCGTCCCCTAATCCTAACCCGTACGCTAACACTAACACGTACCCTAAAACGTACGCTCACCCTAAACCGTTGTCGTACCCTAACCTGTACCCTAAACCATCGCCGTCCTCTAACCCTAACCCTAACCCTAACCCTAAACCTAACCCTTACCCGAAGCCTTAACCTAACCCGTCCCCTAATCCTAACCCGTACGCTAACACTAACCCGTACCCTAACACGTACGCTCACATTAAACAGTTGTCGTACCCCAACCTATCCCCTAAACCGTCCCCGTCCCCTAACCCTAACCCTAAGCCTAACCCTAACCCTAACCCTTACCCGAAGCCTTACTCTAACCCGTCCCCTAATCCTAACCCGTACGCTAACACTAACCCGTACCCTAACACGTACGCTCACCCTAAACCGTTGTCGTACCCTAACCTGTCCCCTGAAACGTCCCCATCCCTTAACCCTAACCCTAACCCTAAGCCTAACCCTAACCCTTACCCGAAGCCTTACCCTAACCCGTCCCCTACTCCTAACCCGTACCCTAACACTAACCCGTACCCTAACACGTACGCAGACCCTAAACCGTTGTCGTACCCTAACCTGTCCCCTAAACCGTCCCCGTCCCCTAACCCTAACCCTAACCCTTTCCCTTACCCGAAGCCTTACCCTAACCCGTCCCCTAATTCTAACACGTACGCTAACACTAACCCGTACCCTAACACGTACACTCACCCTAAAACGTTTTCGTACCCTAACCTGTCCCCTAAACCGTCCCCGTCCCCTAACCCTAATCCTAACCCAGCCCTTACCCGAAGCCTTACCCTAACCCGACCCCTAATCCTAACCCGTTCGCTAACACTATCCCGTACCCTAACACATACGCTCACCCTAAACCGTTGTCGTACTCTAACCTGCCCCTAAACCATCCCCGACCTCTAACCCTAACCCTAACCCTAACCCTAAACCTAACCCTTACCCGAAGCCTTACCCTAACCCGTCCCCTAATCCTAACCCGTACGCTAACACTAACCCATACCCTAACACGTATGCTCACACTAAACTGTTGTCGTACCCTAACATATCCCCTAAACCGTCCCCGTCCCCTAACCCTAACCCTAACCCTATCCCTAACCGGAAGCCTTACACTAACCTGTCCCCTAATCCTAACCCGTACGCTAACACTAAGCCGTACCCTAACACGTACGCTCACCCTAAACCGTTGTCATACCCTAACCTGTCCCCTACACCGTCCTCATCCCCTAACCCTAACCCTAACCCTAACCCTAACACTAACCCTTACCGAAGCATTACCCTAAACCGTCCCCTAATACTAACCCATATGCTAACACTAATCCGTACCCTAACACGTACGCGAACCCTAAACCGTTGTCGTACCCTAACCTGTCCCCTACACCGTCCCCATCCCCTAACCCTAACCCTAACCCTAACCCTAACCCTAACCCTTACCCGAAGCCTTACCGTAACCCGACCCCTAATCCTAACCCGTACGCTAACACTAATCCTTACCCTAACACGTACGCTGACCCTAAACCGTTGTCGTACCCTAACCTGTCCCCTAAACCTTTCCCGTCCCCTAACCCTAACCCTAACCCTACCCCTAACCCTAACCCTAACCGAAGCCTTACCCTAACCCGTCCCCTAATCCTAACCCGTACGCTAACACTAAACCGTACCCTAACACGTACGCTCACCCTAAAACGTTGTCGTACCCTAAACTGTCCCCTAAACCGTACCCGTCCCATAACCCTAACCCTAAACCTAACCCTTACCCGAAGCCTTACACAAACCCGTCTCCTAATCCTAACCCGTACGCTAACACTAACCCGTACCCTAACACGTACGCTCACACTAAACTGTTGTCGTACCCCAACCTATCCCCTAAACCGTCCCCATCCCCTAACACTAACCCTAACCCTAACCCTAACCCTTACCCGAAGCCTTACCCTAACCCGTCCCCTAATCCTAACCCGTACGCTAACACTAACCCGTACCCTAACACGTACTCTCACCCTAAACCGTTGTCGTTCTCTAACCTGTCCCCAAAACTCTCCCCGTCCCATAACCCTAACCCTAACCCTAACCCTAACCCTTACCCGATGCCTTACCCTAACCCGTCCCCTAATCCTAACCCGTAAGCTAACACTAACCCGTACCCTAACACGTACGCTCACCCTAAACCGTTGTCGTACCCTAACCTGTCCCCTAAACCGTCCCCGTCCCCTAACCCTAACCCTAAATCTACCCCTAACCCTAACCCTTACCCGAAGCCTTACCCTAACCCGTCCCCTAATCCTAACCCGTACGCTAACACTAAACCATACCCTAATACGTACGCTCACCCTAAAACGTTGTTGTACCCTAAACTGTCCCCTAAACCGTCCCCGTCCCATAACCCTAACCCTAACCCTAACCCTAACCCTAACCTTACCCGAAGCCTTACCCTAACCCATCCCCTAATCCTAACCCGTACGCTAACACTAACCCGTACCCTAACACGTACGCTCACCCTAAACCGTTGTCGTAAACTAAATTTTCCCCTAAACCGTCCCCATCCCCTAACCCTAACCATAACCCTAACCCTAACACTAACCCTTACCCGAAGCGTTACCCTAACCCGTCCCCTAATCCTAACCCGTACGCTAACACTAACCCGTACCCTAACACGAACGCTCACCTTAAACCGTTGTCGTACACTAACCTGTCCCCTAAACCATCCCCGTTCTCTAACCCTAACCCTAACCCTAACCCTAAACCTAACCCTTACCCGAAGCCTTACACTAACCCGTCCCCTAATCCTAACCCGTACGCTAACACTAACCCGTACCCTAACACGTACGCTCACCCTAAACCGTTGTCGTACCCTAACCTGTCCCCTAAACCGTCCCCATCCGCTAACCCTAACCCTAAACCTACCCCTAAACCTAACCCTTACCCGAAGCCTTACCCTAACCCGTCCCCTAATCCTAACCCGTACGCTAACACTAACCCGTACCCTAACACGTACGCTCACCCTAAACCGTTGTCGTACCCTAACCTGTCCCCTAAACCGTCTCCATCCCCTAAACCTAACCCTAACCTAACCCTAACCCTAACCCTAACACTTACCCGAAGCCTTACCCTAACCCGTCCCCTAATCCTAACCCGTAAGCTAACACTAACCCATACCCTAACACGTGAGCTCACCCTAAACCTTTGTCTTAACCTAACCTGTCCCCTAAACCGTCCCCGTCCCCTAACCCTAACCCTAAACCTACCCCTAACCCTAACACTTACCCGAAGCCTTACCCTAACCCGTCCCCTAATCCTAACCCGTACGCTAACACTAAACCGTACCCTAACACGTACGCTCAACCTAAAACGTTGTCGTACCCTAACCTGTCCCCTAAACCGTCCCCGTCCCATAACCCTAACCCTAACCCTAACCCTAACCCTAACCCTTACCGGAAGCCTTACCCTAACCTGTCCCCTAATCCTAACCCGTACGCTATCACTAACCCGTACCCTAACACGTACGCTCACACTAAACTGTTGTCGTACCCTAACCTATCCCCTAAACCGTCCCCGTCCCCTAACCCTAACCCTAACCCTAACCCTAACCCTTAACCGAAGCCTTACCCTAACCCGTCCCCTAATCCTAACCCGTACCCTAACACTAACCCGTACCCTAACATGTACGCTGACCCTGAACCGTTGTCGTAAACTAACTTGCCCCTAAACCGTCCCCATCCCCTAATCTTAACCCTAACCCTAACCCTATCCCGAACCCTTACCCGAAGCCTTACCCTAACCCGTCCCCTAATCCTAACCCGTTCGCTAACACTAACTCGTACCCTAACACGTACGCTCACCCTAAACCGTTGTCGTACCCTAAACTGTCCCCTAAACCGTCCCCGTCCCCTAACCCTAACCCTAACCCTAACACTAACCCTTAACCGAAGCCTTACCCTAACCCTTCCCCTAATCCTAACCCATACGCTAACACTAAGCCGTACCCTAACATGTACGCTCACCCTAAACCGTTGTCGTATCCTAACCTGTCCCCTAAACAGTCCCCGTCCCAGAACCCTAACCCTAACCCTAACCCTAACCCTAACCCTTACCCGATGCCTTACCCTAATCCGTCCCCTAATCCTAACCCGTAAGCTAACACTAACCTGTACCCTAACACGTACGCTCACCCTAAACCGTTGTCATACCCAAATCTGTCCCCTAAACCGTCCCCGTCCCCTAACCCTAACCCTAAACCTACCCCTAACCCTAACCCTTACCCGAAGCCTTACCCTAACACGTCCCCTAATCCTAACCCGTACGCTAACACTAAACCGTACCCTAACACGTACGCTCACCCTATAACTTTGTCGTACCCTGACCTGTCCCCTAAACCGTCCCCGTCCCATAACCCTAAACCTAACCCTAACCCTAACCCTAACCCTTACCCGAAGCCTTACCCTAACCCGTCCCCTAATCCTAACCCGTACGCTAACAATAACCCGTACCCTAACACGTACGCTCACCCTAAACCGTTGTCGTAAACTAACTTGTCCCCTAAACCGTCCCCATCCCCTAACACTAACCCTAACCCTAACCCTAACCCTAACCCTTACCCTAAGCCTTACCCTAACCCGTCCCCTAATCCTAACCCGTACGCTAACACTAACCCGTACCCTAACACGTACGCTCACCCTAAACCGTTGTCATACCCTAACCTGTCCCCTAAACCGTCCCCGTCCCCTAACACTAACCCTAAACCTACCCCTAACCCTAACCCTTACCCGAAGCCTTACCCTAACACGTCCACTAATCCTAACCCGTACGCTAAAACTAAACCATACCCTAAAACATACGCTCACCCTAAAGCGTTGTCGTACACTAACCTGTCCCCTAAACCGTCCCCGTCCCATAACCCTAACCCTAACCCTAACCCTAACCCTAACCCTTACCCGAAGCCTTACCCTAACCCGTCCCCTAATCCTAACCCTTACGCTAACACTACCCGTACCCTAACACGTACGCTCACCCTAAACCGTTGTCGTAAACTAACTTGTCCCCTAAACCGTCCCCATCCCCTAACCCTAACCCTAACCCTAATACTTACCCGAAGCCTTACCCTAACCCGTCCCCTAATTCTAACACGTACGCTATCACTAACCCGTACCCTAACACGTACGCTCACACTAAACTGTTGTCGTACCCTGACCTATCCCCTAAACCTTCCCCGTCCCCTAACCCTAACCCTAAGCCTAACCCTAACCCTAACCCTTACCCGAAGCCTTACCCTAACCCGTCCCCTAATCCTAACCCGTACTCTAACACTAACCCGTACCCTAACACGTACGCTCACCCTAAACCGTTGTCGTACCCTAAACTGTCCCCTAAACCGTCCCCGTTCGCTAACCCTAACCCTAACCCTAACCCTAACCCTAAACCTTACCCGAAGCCTTACCCTAACCCTACCCCTAATCCTAACCCGTACGCTAACACTAAGCCGTACCCTAACACGTACGCTCACCCTAAACCGTTGTTGTACCCTAACCTGTCCCCTAAACTGTCCCCATCCTCTAACCCTAATCCTAAACCTACCCCTAAACCTAACTCTTACCCGAAGCCTTACCCTAACCCGTCCCCTAATCCTAACCCGTACGCTAACACTAACCCGTACCCTAACACGTACGCTCACCCTAAACCGTTGTCGTAAACTAACTTGTCCCGTAAACCGTCCCCATCCCCTAAACCTAACCCTAAACCTAACCCTAACCCTAACCCTAACACTTACCCGAAGCCTTACCCTAACCCGTCACCTAATCCTAACCCGTAAGCTAACAATAACCCGTACCCTAACACGTGAGCTCACCCTAAACCGTTGTCGTACACTAACCTGTCCCCTAAACCGTCCCCGTCCCCTAACCCTAACCCTAACCCTAACCCTTAACCGAAGCCTTACCCTAACCCGTCCCTAATCCTAACCCGTACACTAACACTAACCCGTACCCTAACACGTACGCTGACCCTAAACCGTTGTCGTAAACTAACTTGTCCCCTAAACCGTCCCCATCCCCTAATCCTAACCCTAAACCTAACCGTATCCCGAACCCTTACCCGAAGCCTTACCCTAACTCGTCCCCTAATCCTAACCCGTTCGCTAACATTAACCCGTACCCTAACACGTCCGCTCACCCTAAACCGTTGTCGTACCCTAAACTGTCCCCTAAACCGTCCCCGTCCCCTAACCCTAACCCTATCCCTAACACTAACCCTTAACCGAAGCCTTACCCTAACCCTTCCCCTAATCGTAACCCGTACACTAACACTAAGCCGTACCCTAACACGTACGCTCACCCTAAACCGTTGTCGTATCCTAACCTGTCCCCTAAACAGTCCCCGTCCCAGAACCCTAACCCTAACCCTAACCCTAACCCTAACCCTTACCCGAAGCCTTACCCTAACCCTTCCCCTAATCCTAACCCGTAAGCTAACACTAACACGTACCCTAACACGTACGCTCACCCTAAACCGTTGTCATACCCTAACCTGTCCCCTAAACAGTCCCCGTCCCATAACCCTAACCCTAAACCTACCCCTAACCGTAACCCTAACCCGAAGCCTTACCCTAACACGTCCCTTAATCCTAACCCGTACGCTAACACTAAACCGTACCCTAAAACGTACGCTCACCCTATAACTTTGTCGTACCCTAACCTGTCCCCTAAACCGTCCCCGTCCCCTAACCCTAACCCTAAACCTACCCCTAACCCTAACCCTTACCCGAAGCCTTACCCTAATCCGTCCACTAATCCTAACCCGTACGCTAACACTAAACCATACCCTAACACGTACGCTCACTCTAAAGCGTTGTTGTACCCTAACCTGTCCCCTAAACCGTCCCCTTCCCATACCCCTAACCCTAACCCTAACCCTAAACCTAACCCTTACCCGAAGCCTTACCCTAACCCGTCCCTAATCCTAACCCTTACGCTAACACTAACGCGTACCCTAACACGTACGCTCACCCTAAACCGTTGTCGTAAGCTAACTTGTCCCCTAAACCGTCCCCATCCCCTAACCCTAACCCTAACCCTAACCCTAACCCTAATCCTTACCCGAAGCCTTACCCTAACCCGTCCACTAATCCTAACCCGTACGCTAACACTAACCCGTACCCTAAAACGTACGCTCACACTAAACAGTTGTCGTACCCTAACCTATCCCCTAAACCTTCCCCGTCCCCTAACCCTAACCCTAAGCCTAACCCTAAACCTAACCCTTACCCGAAGCCTTACCCTAACCCGTCCCCTAATCCTAACGCGTACGCTAACACTAACCCGTACCCTAACACGTACGCTCACCCTAAACCGTTGTCGTACCCTAACCTGTCCCCTAAACCTTTCCCGTCCCCTAACCCTAACCCTAACCCTACCCCTAACCCTAACCCTTACCCGAAGCCTTACCCTAACCCGTCCCCTAATCCTAACCCGTACGCTAACACTAATCCGTACCCTAACACGTACGCTCACCCTAAACCGTTGTCGTACTCTAACCTGTCCCCTAAACCGTCCCCGTCCCATAACCCTAACCCTAACCCTAAGCCTAACACTAACCCTTACCCGAAGCCTTACCCTAACCCTTCCCCTAATCCTAACCCGTACGCTAACACTAAGCCGTACCCTAACACGTACGCTCACCCTAAACCGTTGTCGTATCCTAACCTGTCCCCTAAACTGTCCCCGTCCCATAACCCTAACCCTAACCCTAACCCTAACCCTAACCCTTACCCGATGCCTTACCCTAACCCGTCCCCTAATCCTAACCCGTAAGCTAACACTAACCCGTACCCTAACACGTACGCTCACCCTAAACCGTTGTCGTACCCTAACCTGTCCCCTAAACCGTCCCCGTCCCCTAACCCTAACTCTAAATCTACCCCTAACCCTAACCCTAACCGAAGCCTTACCCTAACCCGTCCCCTAATCCTATACCGTACGCTAACACTAAACCGTACCCTAACACGTACGCTCACCCTAAAACGTTGTCGTACCCTAAACTGTCCCCTAAATCGTCCCCGTCCCATAACCCTAACCCTAACCCTAACCCTAACACTTACCCGAACCCTTACACTAACCCGTCCCCTAATCCTAACCCGTACGCTAACACTAAACCGTACCCTAACACGTACGCTCACCGTAAACCGTTGTCGTAAACTAAATTGTCCCCTAAACCGTCCCCATCCCCTAACCCTAACCGTAACCCTAACCGTAACCCTAACCCTTACCCGAAGCCTTACCCTAACCCGTCCCCTAATCCTAACCCGTACGCTAACACTAACACGTACCCTAACACGTACGCTCACCCTAAACCGTTGTCGTACACTAACCTGTCCCTAAACCATCCCCGTCCTCTAACCCTAACCCTAACCCTAACCCTAAACCTAACCCTTACCCGAAGCCTTACCCTAACCCGTCCCCTAATCCTAACCCGTACGCTAACACTAACCCGTACCCTAACACGTACGCTGACCCTAAAACGTTGTCATACCGTAAACTGTCCCCTAAACCGTCCCCGTCCCCTAACCCTAACCCTAAACCTAACCCTTACCCGAAGCCTTACACAAACCCGTCACCTAATCCTAACCCGTACGCTAACACTAACACGTACCCTAACACGTACGCTCACACTAAACTGTTGTCGTACCCCAACCTATCCCCTAAACCGTCCCCGTCCCCTAACACTAACCCTAAGCCTAACCCTAACCCTAACCCTTACCCGAAGCCTTACCCTAACCCATCCCCTAATCCTAACCCGTACGCTAACACTAACCCGTACCCTAACACGTACGCTCACCCTAAACCGTTGTCGTACTCTAACCTGTCCCCAAAACTGTCCCCGTCCCATAACCCTAACCCTAACCCTAACCCTAACCCTTACCCGATGCCTTACCCTAACCCGTCCCCTAATCCTAAACCGTAAGCTAACACTAACCCGTACCCTAAAACGTACGCTCACCCTAAACCGTTGTCGTACCCTAACCTGTCCCCTAAACCGTCCCCGTCCCCTAACCCTAACCCTAAATCTACCCCTAACCCTAACCCTTACCCGAAGCCTTACCTTAACCCGTCCCCTAATCCTAACCCGTACGCTAACACTAAACCGTACCCTAACACGTACCCTCACCCTAAAACGTTGTCGTACCCTAAACTGTCCCCTAAACGTCCCCGTCCCACAACCCTAACCCTAACCCTAACCCTAACCCTAACCCTTACCCGAAGCCTTACCCTAACCCGTCCCCTAATCCTAACCCGTAAGCTAACACTAACCAGTACCCTAACACGTACGCTCACCCTAAACCGTTGTCGTAAACTAAATTTTCCCCTAAACCGTCCACATCCCCTAACCCTAACCCTAACCCTAAACCTAACCCTAACCTTTACCCGAAGCGTTACCCTAACCCGTCCCCTAATCCTAACCCGTACGCTAACACTAACCCGTACCCTAACACGTACGCACACCCTAAACCATTGTCGTACCCTAACCTGTCCCCTAAACCATCCCCGTCCTCTAACCCTAACCCTAACCCTAACCCTAACCCTAAACCTAACCCTTACCCGAAGCCTTACCCTAACCCGTCCCCTAATCCTAACCCGTACGCTAACACTAACCCATACCCTAACACGTACGCTCACCCTAAACCGTTGTCGTACCCTAACCTGTCCGCTAAACCGTGCCCATCCCCTAAACCTAACCCTAAACCTAACCCTAACCCTAACCCTAACACTTACCCGAAGCCTTACCCTAACCCGTCCCCTAATCCTAACCCGTTCGCTAACACTAACCCGTACCCTAACACGTGAGCTCACCCTAAACCGTTGTCTTACCCTAACCTGTCCCCTAAACCGTCCCCGTCCCCTAACCCTAACCCTAAACCTACCCCTAACCCTAACACTTACCCGAAGCCTTACCCTAACCCGTCCCCTAATCCTAACCCGTACGCTAACACTAAACCGTACCCTAACACGTACGCTCACCCTAAAACGTTGTCGTACCCTAACCTGTCCCCTAAACCGTCCCCGTCCCATAACCCTAACCCTAACACTAACCCTAACCCTAACCCTTACCGGAAGCCTTACCCTAACCCGTCGCCTAATCCTAACCCATACGCTATCACTAACCCGTACCCTAACACGTACGCTCACACTAAACTGTTGTCGTACCCTAACCTATCCCCGAAACCGTCCCCGTCCCCTAACCCTAACCCTAACCCTAACCCTTAACCGAAGCCTTACCCTAACCCGTCCCCTAATCCTAACCCGTACACTAACACTAACCCGTACCCTAACACGTACGCTGACCCTAAACCGTTGTCGTAAACTAACTTGTCCCCTAAACCGTCCCCATCCCCTAATCCTAACCCTAACCCTAACCCTATCCCGAACCTTTACCCGAAGCCTTACCCTAACCCGTCCCCTAATCCTAACCCGTTCGCTAACACTAACCCGTACCCTAACATGTACGCTCTCCCTAAACCGTTGTCGTACCCTAAACTGTCCCCTAAACCGTCCCCGTCACCTAACCCTAACCCTAACCCTAACACTAACCCTTATCCGAAGCCTTACCCTAACCCTTCCCCTAATCCTAACCCATACGCTAACACTAAGCCGTACCCTAACACGTACGCTCACCCTAAACCGTTGTCGTATCCTAACCTGTCCCCTAAACAGTCCCCGTCCCAGAACCCTAACCCTAACCCTAACCCTAACCCTAACCCTTACCCGAAGCCTTACCCTAACCTGTCCCCTAATCCTAACCCGTAAGCTAACACTAACCCGTACCCTAACACGTACGCTCACCATAAACCGTTGTCATACCCTAACCTGTCCCCTAAACCGTCCCCGTCCCCTAACCCTAACCCTAAACCGACCCCTAACCCTAACCCTTACCCGAAGCCTTACCCTAACACGTCCCCTAATCCTAACCCGTACGCTAACACTAAACCGTACCCTAACACGTACGCTCACCCTATAACTTTGTCGTACCCTAACCTGTCCCCTAAACCGTCCCCATCCGCTAACCCTAACCCTAAACCTACCCCTAAACCTAACCCTTACCCGAAGCCTTACCCTAACACGTCCCCTAATCCTAACCCGTACGCTAACACTAACCCGTACTCTAACACGTACGCTCACCCTAAACCGTTGTCGTACCCTAACCTGTCCCCTAAACCGTCCCCATCCCCTAAACCTAACCCTAAACCTAACCCTAACCCTAACCCTAACACTTACCCGAAGCCTTACCCTAACCCGTCCCATAATCCTAACCCGTAAGCTAACACTAACCCATACCCTAACACGTGAGCTCACCCTAAACCGTTGTCTTAAACTAACCTGTCCCCTAAACCGTCCACGTCCCCTAACCCTAACCCTAAACCTACCCCTAACCCTAACACTTACCCGAAGCCTTACCCTAACCCGTCCCCTAATCCTAACCCGTACCCTAACACTAAACCGTACCCTAACACGTACGCTCACCCTAAAACGTTGTCGTACCCTAACCTGCCCCTAAACCGTCCCCGTCCCATAACCCTAACCCTAACCCTAACCCTAACCCTAACCCTTACCGGAAGCCTTACCCTAACCCGTCCCCTAATCCTAACCCGTACGCTATCACTAACCCGTACCCTAACACGTACGCTCACACTAAACTGTTGTCGTACCCTAACCTATCCCCTAAACCGTCCCCGTCCCCTAACCCTAACCCTAACCCTAACCCTTAACCGAAGCCTTACCCTAACCCGTCCCCTAATCCTAACCCGTACCCTAACACTAACCCGTACCCTAACATGTACGCTGACCCTAAACCGTTGTCGTAAACTAACTTGCCCCTAAACCGTCCCCATCCCCTAATCTTAACCCTAACCCTAACCCTATCCCGAACCCTTACCCGAAGCCTTACCTTAACCCGTCCCCTAATCCTAACCCGTTCGCTAACACTAACCCGTACCCTAACACGTACGCTCACCCTAAACCGTTGTCGTACCCTAAACTGTCCCCTAAACCGTCCCCGTCCCCTAACCCTAACCCTAACCCTAACACTAACCCTTAACCGAAGCCTTACCCTAACCCTTCCCCTAATCCTTACCCATACGCTAACACTAAGCCGTACCCTAACACGTACGCTCACCCTAAACCGTTGTCGTATCCTAACCTGTCCCCTAAACAGTCCCCGTCCCAGAACCCTAACCCTAACCCTAACCCTAACCCTAACCCTTACCCGATGCCTTACCCTAACCCGTCCCCTAATCCTAACCCGTAAGCTAACACTAACCTGTACCCTAACACGTACGCTCACCCTAAACCGTTGTCATACCCAAACCTGTCCCCTAAACCGTCCCCGTCCCCTAACCCTAACCCTAAACCTACCCCTAACCCTAACCCTTACCCGAAGCCTTACCCTAACACGTCCCCTAATCCTAACCCGTACGCTAACACTAAACCGTACCCTAACACGTACGCTCACCCTATAACTTTGTCGTACCCTAACCTGTCCCCTAAACCGTCCCCGTCCCATAACCCTAACCCTAACCCTAACCCTAACCCTAACCCTTACCCGAAGCCTTACCCTAACCCGTCCCCTAATCCTAACCCGTACGCTAACAATAACCCGTACCCTAACACGTACGCTCACCCTAAACCGTTGTCGTAAACTAACTTGTCCCCTAAACCGTCCCCATCCCCTAACACTAACCCTAACCCTAACCCTAACCCTAACCCTTACCCTAAGCCTTACCCTAACCCGTCCCCTAATCCTAACCCGTAAGCTAACACTAACCCGTACCCTAACACGTACGCTCACCCTAAACCGTTGTCGTACCCTAACCTGTCCCCTAAACCGTCCCCGTCCCCTAACACTAACCCTAAACCTACCCCTAACCCTAACCCTTACCCGAAGCCTTACCCTTACCCGTCCACTAATCCTAACCCGTACGCTAACACTAAACCATACCCTAACACATACGCTCACCCTAAAGCGTTGTCGTACACTAACCTGTCCCCTAAACCGTCCCCGTCCCATAACCCTAACCCTAACCCTAACCCTAACCCTAACCCTTACCCGAAGCCTTACCCTAACCCGTCCCCTAATCCTAACCCTTACGCTAACACTAACCCGTACCCTAACACGTACGCTCACCCTAAACCGTTGTCGTAAACTAACTTGTCCCCTAAACCGTCCCCATCCCCTAACCCTAACCCTAACCCTAATCCTTACCCGAAGCCTTACCCTAACCCGTCCCCTAATTCTAACCCGTACGCTATCACTAACCCGTACCCTAACACGTACGCTCACACTAAACTGTTGTCGTACCCTAACCTATCCTCTAAACCTTCCCCGTCCCCTAACCCTAACCCTAAGCCTAACCCTAACCCTAACCCTTACCCGAAGCCTTACCCTAACCCGTCCCCTAATCCTAACCCGTACGCTAACACTACCCCGTACCCTAACACGTACGCTCACCCTAAACCGTTGTCGTACACTAACCTGTCCCCTAAACCGTCCCCATCCCCTAACCCTAACCCTAATCCTAAGCCTAACCCTAACCCTTACCCGAAGCCTTACCCTAACCCGTCCCCTAATCCTAACCCGTACGCTAACACTAACCCGTACCCTAACACGTACGCTCACCCTAAACCGTTGTCGTACCCTAAACTGTCCCCTAAACCGTCCCCGTCCCCTAACCCTAACCCTAACCCTAACCCTAACCCTAAACCTTACCCGAAGCCTTACCCTAACCCTTCCCCTAATCCTAACCCGTACGCTAACACTAAGCGGTACCCTAACACGTACGCTCACCCTAAACCGTTGTTGTACCCTAACCTGTCCCCTAAACCGTCCCCATCCTCTAACCCTAATCCTAAACCTACCCCTAAACCTAACCCTTACCCGAAGCCTTACCCTAACCCGTCCCCTAATCCTAACCCGTACGCTAACACTAACCCGTACCCTAACACGTACGCTCACCCTAAACCGTTGTCGTAAACTAAATTGTCCCGTAAACCATCCCCATCCCCTAAACCTAACCCTAACCCTAACACTTACCCGAAGCCTTACCCTAACCCGTCACCTAATCCTAACCCGTAAGCTAACACTAACCCGTACCCTAACACGTGAGCTCACCCTAAACCGTTGTCGTACACTAACCTGTCCCCTAAACCGTCCCCGTCCCCTAACCCTAACCCTAACCCTAACCCTTAACCGAAGCCTTACCCTAACCCGTCCCTAATCCTAACCCGTACACTAACACTAACCCGTACCCTAACACGTACGCTGACCCTAAACCGTTGTCGTAAACTAACTTGTCCCCTAAACCGTCCCCATCCCCTAATCCTAACCCTAAACCTAACCCTATCCCGAACCCTTACCCGAAGCCTTACCCTAACTCGTCCCCTAATCCTAACCCGTTCGCTAACACTAACCCGTACCCTAACACGTCCGCTCACCCTAAACCGTTGTCGTACCCTAAACTGTCCCCTAAACCGTCCCCGTCCCCTAACCCTAACCCTATCCCTAACACTAACCCTTAACCGAAGCCTTACGCTAACCCTTCCCCTAATCGTAACCCGTACGCTAACACTAAGCCGTACCCTAACACGTACGCTCACCCTAAACCGTTGTCGTATCCTAACCTGTCCCCTAAACAGTCCCCGTCCCAGAACCCTAACCCTAACCCTAACCCTAACCCTAACCCTTACCCGAAGCCTTACCCTAACCCGTCCCCTAATCCTAACCCGTAAGCTAACACTAACCCGTACCCTAACACGTACGCTCACCCTAAACCGTTGTCATACCCTAACCTGTCCCCTAAACAGTCCCCGTCCCCTAACCCTAACCCTAAACCTACCCTTAACCCTAACCCTTACCCGAAGCCTTACCCTAATCCGTCCACTAATCCTAACCCGTACGCTAACACTAAACCATACCCTAACACGTACGCTCACTCTAAAGCGTTGTTGTACCCTAACCTGTCCCCTAATCCGTCCCCTTCCCATACCCCTAACCCTAACCCTAACCCTAACCCTAACCCTTACCCGAAGCCTTACCCTAACCCGTCCCTAATCCTAACCCTTACGCTAACACTAATGCGTACCCTAACACGTACGCTCACCCTAAACCGTTGTCGTAAGCTAACTTGTCCCCTAAACCGTCCCCATCCCCTAACCCTAACCCTAACCCTAACCCTAACCCTAATCCTTACCCGAAGCCTTACCCTAACCCGTCCACTAATCCTAACCCGTACGCTAACACTAACCCGTACCCTAAAACGTACGCTCACACTAAACAGTTGTCGTACCCTAACCTATCCCCTAAACCTTCCCCGTCCCCTAACCCTAACCCTAAGCCTAACCCTAAACCTAACACTTACCCGAAGCCTTACCCTAACCCGTCCACTAATCCTAACGCGTACGCTAACACTAACCCGTACCCTAACACGTACGCTCACCCTAAATCGTTGTCGTACCCTAACCTGTCCCCTAAACCTTTCCCGTCCCCTAACCCTAACCGTAACCCTACCCCTAACCCTAACCCTTACCCGAAGCCTTACCCTAACCCGTCCCCTAATCCTAACCCGTACGCTAACACTAATCCGTACCCTAACACGTACGCTCACCCTAAACCGTTGTCGTACTCTAACCTGTCCCCTAAACCGTCCCCGTCCCATAACCCTAACCCTAACCCTAAGCCTAACACTAACCCTTACCCGAAGCCTTACCCTAACCCTTCCCCTAATCCTAACCCGTACGCTAACACTAAGCCGTACCCTAACACGTACGCTCACCCTAAACCGTTGTCGTATCCTAACCTGTCCCCTAAACTGTCCCCGTCCCATAACCCTAACCCTAACCCTAACCCTAACCCTAACCCTTACCCGATGCCTTACCCTAACCCGTCCCCTAATCCTAACCCGTAAGCTAACACTAACCCGTACCCTAACACGTACGCTCACCCTAAACCGTTGTCGTACCCTAACCTGTCCCCTAAACCGTCCCCGTCCCCTAACCCTAACTCTAAATCTACCCCTAACCCTAACCCTAACCGAAGCCTTACCCTAACCCGTCCCCTAATCCTAACCCGTACGCTAACACTAAACCGTACCCTAACACGTACGCTCACCCTAAAACGTTGTCGTACCCTAAACTGTCCCCTAAATCGTCCCCGTCCCATAACCCTAACCCTAACCCTAACCCTAACACTTACCAGAACCCTTACACTAACCCGTCCCCTAATCCTAACCCATACGCTAACACTAACCCGTACCCTAACACGTACGCTCACCGTAAACCGTTGTCGTAAACTAAATTGTCCCCTAAACCGTCCCCATCCCCTAACCCTAACCGTAACCCTAACCCTTACCCGAAGCCTTACCCTAACCCGTCCCCTAATCCTAACCCGTACGCTAACACTAACACGTACCCTAACACGTACGCTCACCCTAAACCGTTGTCGTACACTAACCTGTCCCTAAACCATCCCCGTCCTCTAACCCTAACCCTAACCCTAACCCTAAACCTAACCCTTACCCGAAGCCTTACCCTAACCCGTCCCCTAATCCTAACCCGTACGCTAACACTAACCCGTACCCTAACACGTACGCTGACCCTAAAACGTTGTCATACCGTAAACTGTCCCCTAAACCGTCCCCGTCCCCTAACCCTAACCCTAAACCTAACCCTTACCCGAAGCCTTACACAAACCCGTCACCTAATCCTAACCCGTACGCTAACACTAACACGTACCCTAACACGTACGCTCACACTAAACTGTTGTCGTACCCCAACCTATCCCCTAAACCGTCCCCGTCCCCTAACACTAACCCTAAGCCTAACCCTAACCCTAACCCTTACCCGAAGCCTTACCCTAACCCATCCCCTAATCCTAACCCGTACGCTAACACTAACCCGTACCCTAACACGTACGCTCACCCTAAACCGTTGTCGTACTCTAACCTGTCCCCAAAACTGTCCCCGTCCCATAACCCTAACCCTAACCCTAACCCTAACCCTTACCCGATGCCTTACCCTAACCCGTCCCCTAATCCTAAACCGTAAGCTAACACTAACCCGTACCCTAACACGTACGCTCACCCTAAACCGTTGTCGTACCCTAACCTGTCCCCTAAACCGTCCCCGTCCCCTAACCCTAACCCTAAATCTACCCCTAACCCTAACCCTTACCCGAAGCCTTACCTTAACCCGTCCCCTAATCCTAACCCGTACGCTAACACTAAACCGTACCCTAACACGTACCCTCACCCTAAAACGTTGTCGTACCCTAAACTGTCCCCTAAACCGTCCCCGTCCCACAACCCTAACCCTAACCCTAACCCTAACCCTAACCCTTACCCGAAGCCTTACCCTAACCCGTCCCCTAATCCTAACCCGTAAGCTAACACTAACCCGTACCCTAACACGTACGCTCACCCTAAACCGTTGTCGTAAACTAAATTTTCCCCTAAACCGTCCACATCCCCTAACCCTAACCCTAACCCTAAACCTAACCCTAACCTTTACCCGAAGCGTTACCCTAACCTGTCCCCTAATCCTAACCCGTACGCTAACACTAACCCGTACCCTAACACGTACGCTCACCCTAAACCATTGTCGTACCCTAACCTGTCCCCTAAACCATCCCCGTCCTCTAACCCTAACCCTAACCCTAACCCTAACCCTAAACCTAACCCTTACCCGAAGCCTTACCCTAACCCGTCCCCTAATCCTAACCCGTACGCTAACACTAACCCATACCCTAACACGTACGCTCACCCTAAACCGTTGTCGTACCCTAACCTGTCCGCTAAACCGTCCCCATGCCCTAAACCTAACCCTAAACCTAACCCTAACCCTAACCCTAACACTTACCCGAAGCCTTACCCTAACCCGTCCCCTAATCCTAACCCGTTCGCTAACACTAACCCGTACCCTAACACGTGAGCTCACCCTAAACCGTTGTCTTACCCTAACCTGTCCCCTAAACCGTCCCCGTTCCCTACCCCTAACCCTAAACCTACCCCTAACCCTAACACTTACCCGAAGCCTTACCCTAACCCGTCCCCTAATCCTAACCCGTACGCTAACACTAAACCGTACCCTAACACGTACGCTCACCTTAAAACGTTGTCGTACCCTAACCTGTCCCCTAAACCGTCCCCGTCCCATAACCCTAACCCTAACACTAACCCTAACCCTAACCCTTACCGGAAGCCTTACCCTAACCCGTCGCCTAATCCTAACCCGTACGCTATCACTAACCCGTACCCTAACACGTACGCTCACACTAAACTGTTGTCGTACCCTAACCTATCCCCGAAACCGTCCCCGTCCCCTAACCCTAACCCTAACCCTAACCCTTAACCGAAGCCTTACCCTAACCCGTCCCCTAATCCTAACCCGTACACTAACACTAACCCGTACCCTAACACGTACGCTGACCCTAAACCGTTGTCGTAAACTAACTTGTCCCCTAAACCGTCCCCATCCCCTAATCCTAACCCTAACCCTAACCCTATCCCGAACCTTTACCCGAAGCCTTACCCTAACCCGTCCCCTAATCCTAACCCGTTCGCTAACACTAACCCGTACCCTAACATGTACGCTCACCCTAAACCGTTGTCGTACCCTAAACTGTCCCCTAAACCGTCCCCGTCACCTAACCCTAACCCTAACCCTAACACTAACCCTTAACCGAAGCCTTACCCTAACCCTTCCCCTAATCCTAACCCATACGCTAACACTAAGCCGTACCCTAACACGTACGCTCACCCTAAACTATTGTCGTATCCTAACCTGTCCCCTAAACAGTCCCCGTCCCAGAACCCTAACCCTAACCCTAACCCTAACCCTAACCCTTACCCGATGCCTTACCCTAACCTGTCCCCTAATCCTAACCCGTAAGCTAACACTAACCCGTACCCTAACACGTACGCTCACCCTAAACCGTTGTCATACCCTAACCTGTCCCCTAAACCGTCCCCGTCCCCTAACCCAGCCCTAAACCTACCCCTAACCCTAACCCTTACCCGAAGCCTTACCCTAACACGTCCCCTAATCCTAACCCGTACGCTAACACTAAACCGTACCCTAACACGTACTCTCACCCTATAACTTTGTCGTACCCTAACCTGTCCCCTAAACCGTCCCCATCCGCTAACCCTAACCCTAAACCTACCCCTAAACCTAACCCTTACCCGAAGCCTTACCCTAACCCGTCCCCTAATCCTAACCCGTACGCTAACACTAACCCGTACTCTAACACGTACGCTCACCCTAAACCGTTGTCGTACCCTAACCTGTCCCCTAAACCGTCCCCATCCCCTAAACCTAACCCTAAACCTAACCCTAACCCTAACCCTAACACTTACCCGAAGCCTTACCCTAACCCGTCCCATAATCCTAACCCGTAAGCTAACACTAACCTATACCCTAACACGTGAGCTCACCCTAAACCGTTGTCTTAACCTAACCTGTCCCCTAAACCGTCCCCGTCCCCTAACCCTAACCCTAAACCTACCCCTAACCCTAACACTTACCCGAAGCCTTACCCTAACCCGTCCCCTAATCCTAACCCGTACGCTAACACTAAACCGTACCCTAACACGTACGCTCACCCTAAAACGTTGTCGTACCCTAACCTGTCCTCTAAACCGTCCCCGTCCCATACCCTAACCCTAACCCTAACCCTAACCCTAACCCTTACCGGAAGCCTTACTCTAACCCGTCCCCTAATCCTAACCCGTACGCTATCACTAACCCGTACCCTAACACGTACGCTCACACTAAACTGTTGTCGTACCCTAACCTATCCCCTAAACCGTCCCCGTCCCCTAACCCTAACCCTAACCCTAACCCTTAACCGAAGCCTTACCCTAACCCGTCCCCTAATCCTAACCCGTACCCTAACACTAACCCGTACCCTAACATGTACGCTGACCCTAAACCGTTGTCGTAAACTAACTTGCCCCTAAACCGTCCCCATCCCCTAATCTTAACCCTAACCCTAACCCTATCCCGAACCCTTACCCGAAGCCTTACCTTAACCCGTCCCCTAATCCTAACCCGTTCGCTAACACTAACCCGTACCCTAACACGTACGCTCACCCTAAACCGTTGTCGTACCCTAAACTGTCCCCTAAACCGTCCCCGTCCCCTAACCCTAACCCTAACCCTAACACTAACCCTTAACCGAAGCCTTACCCTAACCCTTCCCCTAATCCTAACCCATACGCTAACACTAAGCCGTACCCTAACACGTACGCTCACCCTAAACCGTTGTCGTATCCTAACCTGTCCCCTAAACAGTCCCCGTCCCAGAACCCTAACCCTAACCCTAACCCTAACCCTAACCCTTACCCGATGCCTTACCCTAACCCGTCCCCTAATCCTAACCCGTAAGCTAACACTAACCTGTACCCTAACACGTACGCTCACCCTAAACCGTTGTCATACCCAAACCTGTCCCCTAAACCGTCCCCGTCCCCTAACCCTAACCCTAAACCTACCCCTAACCCTAACCCTTACCCGAAGCCTTACCCTAACACGTCCCCTAATCCTAACCCGTACGCTAACACTAAACCGTACCCTAACACGTACGCTCACCCTATAACTTTGTCGTACCCTAACCTGTCCCCTAAACCGTCCCCGTCCCATAACCCTAACCCTAACCCTAACCCTAACCCTAACCCTAACCCTTACCCGAAGCCTTACCCTAACCCGTCCCCTAATCCTAACCCGTACGCTAACAATAACCCGTACCCTAACACGTACGCTCACCCTAAACCGTTGTCGTAAACTAACTTGTCCCCTAAACCGTCCCCATCCCCTAACACTAACCCTAACCCTAACCCTAACCCTAACCCTTACCCTAAGCCTTACCCTAACCCGTCCCCTAATCCTAACCCGTAAGCTAACACTAACCCGTACCCTAACACGTACGCTCACCCTAAACCGTTGTCGTACCCTAACCTGTCCCCTAAACCGTCCCCGTCCCCTAACACTAACCCTAAACCTACCCCTAACCCTAACCCTTACCCGAAGCCTTACCCTAACCCGTCCACTAATCCTAACCCGTACGCTAACACTAAACCATACCCTAACACATACGCTCACCCTAAAGCGTTGTCGTACACTAACCTGTCCCCTAAACCGTCCCCGTCCCATAACCCTAACCCTAACCCTAACCCTAACCCTAACCCTTACCCGAAGCCTTACCCTAACCCGTCCCCTAATCCTAACCCTTACGCTAACACTAACCCGTACCCTAACACGTACGCTCACCCTAAACCGTTGTCGTAAACTAACTTGTCCCCTAAACCGTCCCCATCCCCTAACCCTAACCCTAACCCTAATCCTTACCCGAAGCCTTACCCTAACCCGTCCCCTAATTCTAACCCGTACGCTATCACTAACCCGTACCCTAACACGTACGCTCACACTCAACTGTTGTCGTACCCTAACCTATACCCTAAACCTTCCCCGTCCCCTAACCCTAACCCTAAGCCTAACCCTAACCCTAACCCTTACCCGAAGCCTTACCCTAACCCGTCCCCTAATCCTAACCCGTACGCTAACACTACCCCGTACCCTAACACGTACGCTCACCCTAAACCGTTGTCGTACACTAACCTGTCCCCTAAACCGTCCCCATCCCCTAACCCTAACCCTAATCCTAAGCCTAACCCTAACCCTTACCCGAAGCCTTACCCTAACCCGTCCCCTAATCCTAACCCGTACGCTAACACTAACCCGTACCCTAACACGTACGCTCACCCTAAACCGTTGTCGTACCCTAAACTGTCCCCTAAACCGTCCCCGTCCCCTAACCCTAACCCTAACCCTAACCCTAACCCTAAACCTTACCCGAAGCCTTACCCTAACCCTTCCCCTAATCCTAACCCGTACGCTAACACTAAGCGGCACCCTAACACGTACGCTCACCCTAAACCGTTGTTGTACCCTAACCTGTCCCCTAAACTGTCCCCAACCTCTAACCCTAATCCTAAACCTACCCCTAAACCTAACCCTTACCCGAAGCCTTACCCTAACCCGTCCCCTAATCCTAACCCGTACGCTAACACTAACCCGTACCCTAACACGTACGCTCACCCTAAACCGTTGTCGTAAACTAAATTGTCCCGTAAACCATCCCCATCCCCTAAACCTAACCCTAACCCTAACACTTAGCCGAAGCCTTACCCTAACCCGTCACCTAATCCTAACCCGTAAGCTAACACTAACCCGTACCCTAACACGTGAGCTCACCCTAAACCGTTGTCGTACACTAACCTGTCCCCAAAACCGTCCCCGTCCCCTAACCCTAACCCTAACCCTAACCCTTAACCGAAGCCTTACCCTAACCCGTCCCTAATCCTAACCCGTACACTAACACTAACCCGTACCCTAACACGTACGCTGACCCTAAACCGTTGTCGTAAACTAACTTGTCCCCTAAACCGTCCCCATCCCCTAATCCTAACCCTAAACCTAACCCTATCCCGAACCCTTACCCGAAGCCTTACCCTAACTCGTCCCCTAATCCTAACCCGTTCGCTAACACTAACCCGTACCCTAACACGTCCGCTCACCCTAAACCGTTGTCGTACCCTAAACTGTCCCCTAAACCGTCCCCGTCCCCTAACCCTAACCCTATCCCTAACACTAACCCTTAACCGAAGCCTTACCCTAACCCTTCCCCTAATCGTAACCCGTACGCTAACACTAAGCCGTACCCTAACACGTACGCTCACCCTAAACCGTTGTCGTATCCTAACCTGTCCCCTAAACAGTCCCCGTCCCAGAACCCTAACCCTAACCCTAACCTTAACCCTAACCCTTACCCGAAGCCTTACCCTAACCCGTCCCCTAATCCTAACACGTAAGCTAACACTAACCCGTACCCTAACACGTACGCTCACCCTAAACCGTTGTCATACCCTAACCTGTCCCCTAAACAGTCCCCGTCCCCTAACCCTAACCCTAAACCTACCCTTAACCCTAACCCTTACCCGAAGCCTTACCCTAATCCGTCCACTAATCCTAACCCGTACGCTAACACTAAACCATACCCTAACACGTACGCTCACTCTAAAGCGTTGTTGTACCCTAACCTGTCCCCTAATCCGTCCCCTTCCCATACCCCTAACCCTAACCCTAACCCTAACCCTAACCCTTACCCGAAGCCTTACCCTAACCCGTCCCTAATCCTAACCCTTACGCTAACAATAATGCGTACCCTAACACGTACGCTCACCCTAAACCGTTGTCGTAAGCTAACTTGTCCCCTAAACCGTCCCCATCCCCTAACCCTAACCCTAACCCTAACCCTAACCCTAATCCTTACCCGAAGCCTTACCCTAACCCGTCCACTAATCCTAACCCGTACGCTAACACTAACCCGTACCCTAACACGTACGCTCACCCTAAACCGTTGTCGTACCCTAACCTGTCCCCTAAACCTTTCCCGTCCCCTAACCCTAACCGTAACCCTACCCCTAACCCTAACCCTTACCCGAAGCCTTACCCTAACCCGTCCCCTAATCCTAACCTGTACGCTAACACTAATCCGTACCCTAACACGTACGCTCACCCTAAACCGTTGTCGTACCCTAACCTGTCCCCTAAACCGTCCCCGTCCCATAACCCTAACCCTAACCATAAGCCTAACACTAACCCTTACCCGAAGCCTTACCCTAACCCTTCCCCTAATCCTAACCCGTACGCTAACACTAAGCCGTACCCTAACACGTACGCTCACCCTAAACCGTTGTCGTATCCTAACCTGTCCCCTAAACTGTCCCCGTCCCATAACCCTAACCCTAACCCTAACCCTAACCCTAACCCTTACCCGATGCCTTACCCTAACCCGTCCCCTAATCCTAACCCGTAAGCTAACACTAACCCGTACCCTAACACGTACGCTCACCCTAAACCGTTGTCGTACCCTAACCTGTCCCCTAAACCGTCCCCGTCCCCTAACCCTAACCCTAAATCTACCCCTAACCCTAACCCTAACCGATGCCTTACCCTAACCCGTCCCCTAATCCTTACCCGTACGCTAACACTAAACCGTACCCTAACACGTACGCTCACCTAAAACGTTGTCGTACCCTAAACTGTCCCCTAAATCGTCCCCGTCCCATAACCCTAACCCTAACCCTAACCCTAACACTTACCCGAACCCTTACACTAACCCGTCCCCTAATCCTAACCCGTACGCTAACACTAACCCGTACCCTAACACGTACGCTCACCGTAAACCGTTGTCGTAAACTAAATTGTCCCCTAAACCGTCCCCATCCCCTAACCCTAACCGTAACCCTAACCCTAACCCTAACCCTTACCCGAAGCCTTACCCTAACCCGTCCCCTAATCCTAACCCGTACGCTAACACTAACACGTACCCTAACACGTACGCTCACCCTAAACCGTTGTCGTACACTAACCTGTCCCTAAACCATCCCCGTCCTCTAACCCTAACCCTAAACCTAACCCTAAACCTAACCCTTACCCGAAGCCTTACCCTAACCCGTCCCCTAATCCTAACCCGTACGCTAACACTAACCGTACCCTAACACGTACGCTGACCCTAAAACGTTGTCATACAGTAAACTGTCCCCTAAACCGTCCCCGTCCCCTAACCCTAACCCTAAACCTAACCCTTACCCGAAGCCTTACACAAACCCGTCACCTAATCCTAACCCGTACGCTAACACTAACACGTACCCTAACACGTACGCTCACACTAAACTGTTGTCGTACCCCAACCTATCCCCTAAACCGTCCCCGTCCCCTAACACTAACCCTAAGCCTAACCCTATCCCTAACCCTTACCCGAAGCCTTACCCTAACCCATCCCCTAATCCTAACCCGTACGCTAACACTAACCCGTACCCTAACACGTACGCTCACCCTAAAGCGTTGTCGTACTCTAACCTGTCCCAAAACTGTCCCCGTCCCATAACCCTAACCCTAACCCTAACCCTAACCCTTACCCGATGCCTTACCCTAACCCGTCCCCTAATCCTAAACCGTAAGCTAACACTAACCCGTACCCTAACACGTACGCTCACCCTAAACCGTTGTCGTAAACTAAATTTTCCCCTAAACCGTCCACATCCCCTAACCCTAACCCTAACCCTAAACCTAACCCTAACCTTTACCCGAAGCGTTACCCTAACCCGTCCCCTAATCCTAACCCGTACGCTAACACTAACCCGTACCCTAACACGTACGCTCACCCTAAACCATTGTCGTACCCTAACCTGTCCCCTAAACCATCCCCGTCCTCTAACCCTAACCCTAACCCTAACCCTAACCCTAAACCTAACCCTTACCCGAAGCCTTACACTAACCCGTCCCCTAATCCTAACCCGTACGCTAACACTAACCCGTACCCTAACACGTGAGCTCACCCTAAACCGTTGTCTTACCCTAACCTGTCCCCTAAACCGTCCCCGTCCCCTAACCCTAACCCTAAACCTACCCCTAACCCTAACACTTACCCGAAGCCTTACCCTAACCCGTCCCCTAATCCTAACCCGTACGCTAACACTAAACCGTACCCTAAAACTTACGCTCACCCTAAAACGTTGTCGTACCCTAACCTGTCCCCTAAACCGTCCCCGTCCCATAACACTAACCCTAACACTAACCCTAACCCTAACCCTTACCGGAAGCCTTACCCTAACCCGTCGTCTAATCCTAACCCGTACGCTATCACTAACCCGTACCCTAACACGTACGCTCACACTAAACTGTTGTCGTACCCTAACCTATCCCCGAAACCGTCCCCGTCCCCTAACCCTAACCCTAACCCTAACCCTTAACCGAAGCCTTACCCTAACCCGTCCCCTAATCCTAACCCGTACACTAACACTAACCCGTACCCTAACACGTACGCTGACCCTAAACCGTTGTCGTAAACTAACTTGTCCCCTAAACCGTCCCCATCCCCTAATCCTAACCCTAACCCTAACCCTATCCCGAACCCTTACCCGAAGCCTTACCCTAACCCGTCCCCTAATCCTAACCCGTTCGCTAACACTAACCCGTACCCTAACACGTACGCTCACCCTAAACCGTTGTCGTACCCTAAACTGTCCCCTAAACCGTCCCCGTCACCTAACCCTAACCCTAACCCTAACACTAACCCTTAACCGAAGCCTTACCCTAACCCTTCCCCTAATCCTAACCCATACGCTAACACTAAGCCGTACCCTAACACGTACGCTCACCCTAAACCGTTGTCGTATCCTAACCTGTCCCCTAAACAGTCCCCGTCCCAAAACCCTAACCCTAACCCTAACCCTAACCCTAAACCTTACCCGATGCCTTACCCTAACCCGTCCCCTAATCCTAACCCGTAAGCTAACACTAACCCGTACCCTAACACGTACGCTCACCCTAAACCGTTGTCATACCCTAACCTCTCCCCTAAACCGTCCCCGTCCCCTAACCCTAACCCTAAACCTACCCCTAACCCTAACCCTAACCCGAAGCCTTACCCTAACACGTCCCCTAATCCTAACCCGTACGCTAACACTAAACCGTACCCTAAAACGTACGCTCACCCTATAACTTTGTCGTACCCTAACCTGTCCCCTAAACCGTCCCCGTCCCCTAACCCTAACCCTAAACCTACCCCTAACCCTAACCCTTACCCGAAGCCTTACCCTAATCCGTCCACTAATCCTAACCCGTACGCTAACACTAAACCATACCCTAACACGTACGCTCACTCTAAAGCGTTGTTGTACCCTAACCTGTCCCCTAAACCGTCCCCTTCCCATACCCCTAACCCTAACCCTAACCATAAACCTAACCCTTACCCGAAGCCTTACCCTAACCCGTCCCTAATCCTAACCCTTACGCTAACACTAACGCGTACCCTAACACGTACGCTCACCCTAAACCGTTGTCGTAAGCTAACTTGTCCCCTAAACCGTCCCCATCCCCTAACCCTAACCCTAACCCTAACCCTAACCCTAATCCTTACCCGAAGCCTTACCCTAACCCGTCCACTAATCCTAACCCGTACGCTAACACTAACCCGTACCCTAAAACGTACGCTCACACTAAACAGTTGTCGTACCCTAACCTATCCCCTAAACCTTCCCCGTCCCCTAACCCTAACCCTAAGCCTAACCCTAAACCTAACCCTTACCCGAAGCCTTACCCTAACCCGTCCCCTAATCCTAACGCGTACGCTAACACTAACCCGTACCCTAACACGTACGCTCACCCTAAACCGTTGTCGTACCCTAACCTGTCCCCTAAACCTTTCCCGTCCCCTAACCCTAACCCTAACCCTACCCCTAACCCTAAACCTTACCCGAAGCCTTACCCTAACCCGTCCCCTAATCCTAACCCGTACGCTAACACTAATCCGTACCCTAACACGTACGCTCACCCTAAACCGTTGTCGTACTCTAACCTGTCCCCTAAACCGTCCCCGTCCCATAACCCTAACCCTAACCCTAAGCCTAACACTAACCCTTACCCGAAGCCTTACTCTAACCCTTCCCCTAATCCTAACCCGTACGCTAACACTAAGCCGTACCCTAACACGTACGCTCACCCTAAACCGTTGTCGTATCCTAACCTGTCCCCTAAACTGTCCCCGTCCCATAACCCTAACCCTAACCCTAACCCTAACCCTAACCCTTACCCGATGCCTTACCCTAACCCGTCCCCTAATCCTAACCCGTAAGCTAACACTAACCCGTACCCTAACACGTACGCTCACCCTAAACCGTTGTCGTACCCTAACCTGTCCCCTAAACCGTCCCCGTCCCCTAACCCTAACTCTAAATCTACCCCTAACCCTAACCCTAACCGAAGCCTTACCCTAACCCGTCCCCTAATCCTAATCCGTACGCTAACACTAAACCGTACCCTAACACGTACGCTCACCCTAAAACGTTGTCGTACCCTAAACTGTCCCCTAAATCGTCCCCGTCCCATAACCCTAACCCTAACCCTAACCCTAACACTTACCCGAACCCTTACACTAACCCGTCCCCTAATCCTAACCCGTACGCTAACACTAACCCGTACCCTAACACGTACGCTCACCGTAAACCGTTGTCGTAAACTAAATTGTCCCCTAAACCGTCCCCATCCCCTAACCCTAACCGTAACCCTAACCGTAACCCTAACCCTTACCCGAAGCCTTACCCTAACCCGTCCCCTAATCCTAACCCGTACGCTAACACTAACACGTACCCTAACACGTACGCTCACCCTAAACCGTTGTCGTACACTAACCTGTCCCTAAACCATCCCCGTCCTCTAACCCTAACCCTAACCCTAACCCTAAACCTAACCCTTACCCGAAGCCTTACCCTAACCCGTCCCCTAATCCTAACCCGTACGCTAACACTAACCCGTACCCTATCACGTACGCTGACACTAAAACGTTGTCATACCGTAAACTGTCCCCTAAACCGTCCCCGTCCCCTAACCCTAACCCTAAACCTAACCCTTACCCGAAGCCTTACACAAACCCGTCACCTAATCCTAACCCGTACGCTAACACTAACACGTACCCTAACACGTACGCTCACACTAAACTGTTGTCGTACCCCAACCTATCCCCTAAACCGTCCCCGTCCCCTAACACTAACCCTAAGCCTAACCCTAACCCTAACCCTTACCCGAAGCCTTACCCTAACCCATCCACTAATCCTAACCCGTACGCTAACACTAACCCGTACCCTAACACGTACGCTCACCCTAAACCGTTGTCGTACTCTAACCTGTCCCCAAAACTGTCCCCGTCCCATAACCCTAACCCTAACCCTAACCCTAACCCTTACCCGATGCCTTACCCTAACCCGTCCCCTAATCCTAAACCGTAAGCTAACACTAACCCGTACCCTAACACGTACGCTCACCCTAAACCGTTGTCGTACCCTAACCTGTCCCCTAAACCGTCCCCGTCCCCTAACCCTAACCCTAAATCTACCCCTAACCCTAACCCTTACCCGAAGCCTTACCTTAACCCGTCCCCTAATCCTAACCCGTACGCTAACACTAAACCGTACCCTAACACGTACCCTCACCCTAAAACGTTGTCGTACCCTAAACTGTCCCCTAAACCGTCCCCGTCCCACAACCCTAACCCTAACCCTAACCCTAACCCTAACCCTTACCCGAAGCCTTACCCTAACCCGTCCCCTAATCCTAACCCGTAAGCTAACACTAACCCGTACCCTAACACGTACGCTCACCCTAAACCGTTGTCGTAAACTAAATTTTCCCCTAAACCGTCCACATCCCCTAACCCTAACCCTAACCCTAAACCTAACCCTAACCTTTACCCGAAGCGTTACCCTAACCCGTCCCCTAATCCTAACCCGTACGCTAACACTAACCCGTACCCTAACACGTACGCTCACCCTAAACCATTGTCGTACCCTAACCTGTCCCCTAAACCATCCCCGTCCTCTAACCCTAACCCTAACCCTAACCCTAACCCTAAACCTAACCCTTACCCGAAGCCTTACCCTAACCCGTCCCCTAATCCTAACCCGTACGCTAACACTAACCCATACCCTAACACGTACGCTCACCCTAAACCGTTGTCGTACCCTAACCTGTCCGCTAAACCGTCCCCATCCCCTAAACCTAACCCTAAACCTAACCCTAACCCTAACCCTAACACTTACCCGAAGCCTTACCCTAACCCGTCCCCTAATCCTAACCCGTTCGCTAACACTAACCCGTACCCTAACACGTGAGCTCACCCTAAACCGTTGTCTTACCCTAACCTGTCCCCTAAACCGTCCCCGTCCCCTAACCCTAACCCTAAACCTACCCCTAACCCTAACACTTACCCGAAGCCTTACCCTAACCCGTCCCCTAATCCTAACCCGTACGCTAACACTAAACCGTACCCTAACACGTACGCTCACCCTAAAACGTTGTCGTACCCTAACCTGTCCCCTAAACCGTCCCCGTCCCATAACCCTAACCCTAACACTAACCCTAACCCTAACCCTTACCGGAAGCCTTACCCTAACCCGTCGCCTAATCCTAACCCGTACGCTATCACTAACCCGTACCCTAACACGTACGCTCACACTAAACTGTTGTCGTACCCTAACCTATCCCCGAAACCGTTCCCGTCCCCTAACCCTAACCCTAACCCTAACCCTTAACCGAAGCCTTACCCTAACCCGTCCCCTAATCCTAACCCGTACACTAACACTAACCCGTACCCTAACACGTACGCTGACCCTAAACCGTTGTCGTAAACTAACTTGTCCCCTAAACCGTCCCCATCCCCTAATCCTAACCCTAACCCTAACCCTATCCCGAACCTTTACCCGAAGCCTTACCCTAACCCGTCCCCTAATCCTAACCCGTTCGCTAACACTAACCCGTACCCTAACATGTACGCTCACCCTAAACCGTTGTCGTACCCTAAACTGTCCCCTAAACCGTCCCCGTCACCTAACCCTAACCCTAACCCTAACACTAACCCTTAACCGAAGCCTTACCCTAACCCTTCCCCTAATCCTAACCCATACGCTAACACTAAGCCGTACCCTAACACGTACGCTCACCCTAAACCGTTGTCGTATCCTAACCTGTCCCCTAAACAGTCCCCGTCCCAGAACCCTAACCCTAACCCTAACCCTAACCCTAACCCTTACCCGATGCCTTACCCTAACCCGTCCCCTAATCCTAACCCGTAAGCTAACACTAACCCGTACCCTAACACGTACGCTCACCCTAAACCGTTGTCATACCCTAACCTGTCCCCTAAACCGTCCCCGTCCCCTAACCCTAACCCTAAACCTACCCCTAACCCCAACCCTTACCCGAAGCCTTACCCTAACACGTCCCCTAATCCTAACCCGTACGCTAACACTAAACCGTACCCTAACACGTACGCTCACCCTATAACTTTGTCGTACCCTAACCTGTCCCCTAAACCGTCCCCATCCGCTAACCCTAACCCTAAACCTACCCCTAAACCTAACCCTTACCCGAAGCCTTACCCTAACCCGTCCCCTAATCCTAACCCGTACGCTAACACTAACCCGTACTCTAACACGTACGCTCACCCTAAACCGTTGTCGTACCCTAACCTGTCCCCTAAACCGTCCCCATCCCCTAAACCTAACCCTAAACCTAACCCTAACCCTAACCCTAACACTTACCCGAAGCCTTACCCTAACCCGTCCCATAATCCTAACCCGTAAGCTAACACTAACCCATACCCTAACACGTGAGCTCACCCTAAACCGTTGTCTTAACCTAACCTGTCCCCTAAACCGTCCCCGTCCCCTAACCCTAACCCTAAACCTACCCCTAACCCTAACACTTACCCGAAGCCTTACCCTAACCCGTCCCATAATCCTAACCCGTACGCTAACACTAAACCGTACCCTAACACGTACGCTCACCCTAAAACGTTGTCGTACCCTAACCTGTCCCCTAAACCGTCCCCGTCCCATAACCCTAACCCTAACCCTAACCCTAACCCTAACCCTTACCGGAAGCCTTACCCTAACCCGTCCCCTAATCCTAACCCGTACGCTATCACTAACCCGTACCCTAACACGTACGCTCACACTAAACTGTTGTCGTACCCTAACCTATCCCCTAAACCGTCCCCGTCCCCTAACCCTAACCCTAACCCTAACCCTTAACCGAAGCCTTACCCTAACCCGTCCCCTAATCCTAACCCGTACCCTAACACTAACCCGTACCCTAACATGTACGCTGACCCTAAACCGTTGTCGTAAACTAACTTGCCCCTAAACCGTCCCCATCCCCTAATCTTAACCCTAACCCTAACCCTATCCCGAACCCTTACCCGAAGCCTTACCTTAACCCGTCCCCTAATCCTAACCCGTTCGCTAACACTAACCCGTACCCTAACACGTACGCTCACCCTAAACCGTTGTCGTACCCTAAACTGTCCCCTAAACCGTCCCCGTCCCCTAACCCTAACCCTAACCCTAACACTAACCCTTAACCGAAGCCTTACCCTAACCCTTCCCCTAATCCTAACCCATACGCTAACACTAAGCCGTACCCTAACACGTACGCTCACCCTAAAACGTTGTCGTATCCTAACCTGTCCCCTAAACAGTCCCCGTCCCAGAACCCTAGCCCTAACCCTAACCCTAACCCTAACCCTTACCCGATGCCTTACCCTAACCCGTCCCCTAATCCTAACCCGTAAGCTAACACTAACCTGTACCCTAACACGTACGCTCACCCTAAACCGTTGTCATACCCAAACCTGTCCCCTAAACCGTCCCCGTCCCCTAACCCTAACCCTAAACCTACCCCTAACCCTAACCCTTACCCGAAGCCTTACCCTAACACGTCACCTAATCCTAACCCGTACGCTAACACTAAACCGTACCCTAACACGTACGCTCACCCTATAACTTTGTCGTACCCTAACCTGTCCCCTAAACCGTCCCCGTCCCATAACCCTAACCCTAACCCTAACCCTAACCCTAACCCTTACCCGAAGCCTTACCCTAACCCGTCCCCTAATCCTAACCCGTACGCTAACAATAACCCATACCCTAACACGTACGCTCACCCTAAACCGTTGTCGTAAACTAACTTGTCCCCTAAACCGTCCCCATCCCCTAACACTAACCCTAACCCTAACCCTAACCCTAACCCTTACCCTAAGCCTTACCCTAACCCGTCCCCTAATCCTAACCCGTAAGCTAACACTAAACCGTACCCTAACACGTACGCTCACCCTAAACCGTTGTCGTACCCTAACCTGTCCCCTAAACCGTCCCCGTCCCCTAACACTAACCCTAAACCTACCCCTAACCCTAACACTTACCCGAAGCCTTACCCTAACCCGTCCACTAATCCTAACCCGTACGCTAACACTAAACCGTACCCTAACACGTACGCTCACCCTAAACCGTTGTCATACCGTAAACTGTCCCCTAAACCGTCCCCGTCCCCTAACCCTAACCCTAAACCTAACCCTTACCCGAAGCCTTACACAAACCCGTCACCTAATCCTAACCCGTACGCTAACACTAACACGTACCCTAACACGTACGCTCACACTAAACTGTTGTCGTACCCCAACCTATCCCCTAAACCGTCCCCGTCCCCTAACACTAACCCTAAGCCTAACCCTAACCCTAACCCTTACCCGAAGCCTTACCCTAACCCATCCCCTAATCCTAACCCGTACGCTAACACTAACCCGTACCCTAACACGTACGCTCACCCTAAACCGTTGTCGTACTCTAACCTGTCCCCAAAACTGTCCCCGTCCCATAACCCTAACCCTAACCCTAACCCTAACCCTTACCCGATGCCTTACCCTAACCCGTCCCCTAATCCTAAACCGTAAGCTAACACTAACCCGTACCCTAACACGTACGCTCACCCTAAACCGTTGTCGTACCCTAACCTGTCCCCTAAACCGTCCCCGTCCCCTAACCCTAACCCTAAATCTATCCCTAACCCTAACCCTTACCCGAAGCCTTACCTTAACCCGTCCCCTAATCCTAACCCGTACGCTAACACTAAACCGTACCCTAACACGTACGCTCACCCTAAAACGTTGTCGTACCCTAAACTGTCCCCTAAACCGTCCCCGTCCCACAACCCTAACCCTAACCCTAACCCTAACCCTAACCCTTACCCGAAGCCTTACCCTAACCCGTCCCCTAATCCTAACCCGTAAGCTAACACTAACCCGTACCCTAACACGTACGCTCACCCTAAACCGTTGTCGTAAACTAAATTTTCCCCTAAACCGTCCACATCCCCTAACCCTAACCCTAACCCTAAACCTAACCCTAACCTTTACCCGAAGCGTTACCCTAACCCGTCCCCTAATCCTAACCCGTACGCTAACACTAACCCGTACCCTAACACGTACGCTCACCCTAAACCATTGTCGTACCCTAACCTGTCCCCTAAACCATCCCCGTCCTCTAACCCTAACCCTAACCCTAACCCTAACCCTAAACCTAACCCTTACCCGAAGCCTTACCCTAACCCGTCCCCTAATCCTAACCCGTACGCTAACACTAACCCGTACCCTAACACGTGAGCTCACCCTAAACCGTTGTCTTACCCTAACCTGTCCCCTAAACCGTCCCCGTCCCCTAACCCTAACCCTAAACCTACCCCTAACCCTAACACTTACCCGAAGCCTTACCCTAACCCGTCCCCTAATTCTAACCCGTACGCTATCACTAACCCGTACCCTAACACGTACGCTCACACTAAACTGTTGTCGTACCCTAACCTATCCCCTAAACCTTCCCCGTCCCCTAACCCTAACCCTAAGCCTAACCCTAACCCTAACCCTTACCCGAAGCCTTACCCTAACCCGTCCCCTAATCCTAACCCGTACGCTAACACTAACCCGTACCCTAACACGTACGCTCACCCTAAACCGTTGTCGTACCCTAAACTGTCCCCTAAACCGTCCCCGTCCCCTAACGCTAACCCTAACCCTAACACTAACCCTAAACCTTACCCGAAGCCTTACCCTAACCCTTCCCCTAATCCTAACCCGTACGCTAACACTAAGCGGTACCCTAACACGTACGCTCACCCTAAACCGTTGTTGTACCCTAACCTGTCCCCTAAACCGTCCCCATCCTCTAACCCTAATCCTAAACCTACCCCTAAACCTAACCCTTACCCGAAGCCTTACCCTAACCCGTCCCCTAATCCTAACCCGTACGCTAACACTAACCCGTACCCTAACACGTACGCTCACCCTAAACCGTTGTCGTAAACTAAATTGTCCCGTAAACCATCCCCATCCCCTAAACCTAACCCTAACCCTAACACTTACCCGAAGCCTTACCCTAACCCGTCACCTAATCCTAACCCGTAAGCTAACACTAACCCGTACCCTAACACGTGAGCTCACCCTAAACCGTTGTCGTACCCTAACCTGTCCCCTAAACCGTCCCCGTCCCCTAACCCTAACCCTAAATCTACCCCTAACCCTAACCCTTACCCGAAGCCTTACCTTAACCCGTCCCCTAATCCTAACCCGTACGCTAACACTAAACCGTACCCTAACACGTACGCTCACCCTAAAACGTTGTCGTACCCTAAACTGTCCCCTAAACCGTCCCCGTCCCACAACCCTAACCCTAACCCTAACCCTAACCCTAACCCTTACCCGAAGCCTTACCCTAACCCGTACCCTAATCCTAACCCGTACGCTAACACTAACCCGTACCCTAACACGTACGCTCACCCTAAACCGTTGTCGTAAACTAAATTTTCCCCTAAACCGTCCACATCCCCTAACCCTAACCCTAACCCTAACCCTAACCCTTATCTTTACCCGAAGCGTTACCCTAACCCGTCCTCTAATCCTAACCCGTACGCTAACACTAACCCGTACCCTAACACGTACGCTCACCCTAAACCATTGTTGTACCCTAACCTGTCCCCTAAACAATCCCCGTCCTCTAACCCTAACCCTAACCCTAACCCTAAACCTAACCCTTACGCGAAGCCTTACCTTAACCCGTCCCCTAATCCTAACCCGTACGCTAACACTAACCCGTACCCTAACACGTACGCTCACCCTAAACCGTTGTCGTACCCTAACCTGTCCCCTAAACCGTCCCCATCCCCTAAACCTAACCCTAAACCTAACCCTAACCCTAACCCTAACACTTACCCGAAGCCTTACCCTAACCCGTCCCCTAATCCTAACCCGTAAGCTAACACTAACCCGTACCCTAACACGTGAGCTCACCCTAAACCGTTGTCTTACACTAACCTGTCCCCTAAACCGACCCCGTCCCCTAACCCTAACCCTAAACCTACCCCTAACCCTAACACTTACCCGAAGCCTTACCCTAACCCGTCCCCTAATCCTAACCCGTACGCTAACACTAAACCGTACCCTAACACGTACGCTCACCCTAAAATGTTGTCGTACCCTAACCTGTCCCCTAAACCATCCCCGTCCCATAACCCTAACCCTAACACTAACCCTAACCCTAACCCTTACCGGAAGCCTTACCCTAACCCGTCGCCTAATCCTAAACCGTACGCTATCACTAACCCGTACCCTAACACGTACGCTCACACTAAACTGTTGTCGTACCCTAACCTATCCCCGAAACCGTCCCCGACCCCTAACCCTAACCCTAACCCTAACCCTTAACCGAAGCCTTACCCTAACCCGTCCCCTAATCCTAACCCGTACACTAACACTAACCCGTACCCTAACACGTACGCTGACCCTAAACCGTTGTCGTAAACTAACTTCTCCCCTAAACCGTCCGCATCCCCTAATCCTAACCCTAACCCTAACCCTATCCCGAACCCTTACTCGAAGCCTTACCCTAACCCGTCCCCTAATCCTAACCCGTTCGCTAACACTAACCCGTACCCTAACACGTACGCTCACCCTAAACCGTTGTCGTACCCTAAACTGTCCCCTAAACCGTCCCCGTCCCCTAACCCTAACTCTAACCCTAACACTAACCCTTAACCGAAGCCTTACCCTAACCCTTCCCCTAATCCTAACCCATACGCTAACACTAAGCCGTAACCTAACACGTACGCTCACCCTAAACCGTTGTCGTATCCTAACCTGTCCCCTAAACAGTCCCCGTCCCAGAACCCTAACCCTAACCCTAACCCTAACCCTAACCCTTACCCGATACCTTATCCTAACCCGTCCCCTAATCCTAACCCGTAACCTAACACTAACCCGTACCCTAACACGTACGCTCACCCTAAACTGTTGTCATACCCTAACCTGTCCCCTAAACCGTCCCCGTCCCCTAACCCTAACCCTAAACCTACCCCTAACCCTAACCCTTACCCGAAGCCTTACCCTAACACGTCCCCTAATCCTAACCCGTACGCTAACACTAAACCGTACCCTAACACGTACGCTCACCCTAAAGCGTTGTCGTACCCTAACCTGTCCCCTAAACCGTCCCCGTCCCATAACCCTAACCCTAACCCTAACCCTAACCCTAACCCTTACCCGAAGCCTTACCCTAACCCGTCCCCTAATCCTAACACTTACGCTAACACTAACCCGTACCCTAACACGTACGCTCACCCTAAACCGTTGTCGTAAACTAACTTGTCCCCTAAACCGTCCCCATCCCCTAACCGTAACCCTAACACTAATCCTTACCCGAAGCCTTACCCTAACCCGTCCCCTAATTCTAACCCGTACGCTAACACTAACACGTACCCTAACACGTACGCTCACACTAAACTGTTGTCGTACCCTAACTTATCCCCTAAACCTTCCCCGTCCCCTAACCCTAACCCTAAGCCTAACCCTAACCCTAACCCCTACCCGAAGCCTTACCCTAACCCGTCCCCTAATCCTAACCCGTACGCTAACACTACCCCGTACCCTAACACGTACGCTCACCCTAAACCGTTGTCGTACACTAACCTGTCCCCTAAACCGTCCCCATCCCCTAAACCTAACCCTAACCCTAAGCCTAACCCTAACCCTTACCCGAAGCCTTACCCTAACCCGTCCCCTAATCCTAACCCGTACGCTAACACTAAGCCGTACCCTAACACGTACGCTCACCCTAAACCGTTGTCGTACCCTAACCTGTCCCCTAAACCGTCACCATACTCTAACCCAATCCTAAACCTACCCCTAAACCTAACCCTTACCGGAAGCCTTACCCTAACCCGTCTCCTAATCCTAACCCGTACGCTAACACTAACCCGTACCCTAACACGTATGCTCACCCTAAACCATTGTCGTAAACTAACTTGTCCCCTAAACCGTCCCCATCCCCTAAACCTAACCCTAAACCTAACCCTAACCCTAACCCTAACACTTACCCGAAGCCTTACCCTAACCCGTCCCCTAATCCTAACCCGTAAGCTAACACTAACCCGTACCCTAACACGTGAGCTCACCCTAAACCGTTGTCTTACCCTAACCTGTCCACTAAACCGTCCCCGTCCCCTAACCCTAACCCTAAATCTACCCCTAACCCTAACACTTACCCGAAGCCTTACCCTAACCCGTCCCCTAATCCTAACCCGTACACTAACACTAACCCGTACCCTAAAACGTACGCTGACCCTAAACCGTTGTCGTAAACTAACTTGTCCCCTAAACCGTCCCCATCCCCTAATCCTAACCCTAACCCTAACCCTATCCCGAACCCTTACCCGAAGCCTTACCCTAACTCGTCCCCAATCCTAACCCGTTCGCTAAAACTAACCCATACCCTAACATGTACGCTCACCCTAAACCGTTGTCGTACCCTAAACTGTCCCCTAAACCGTCCCCGTCCCCTAACCCTAACCCTAACCCTAACACTAACCCTTAACCGAAGCCTTACCCTAACCCTTCCCCTAATCCTAACCCGTACGCTAACACTAAGCCGTACCCTAACACGTACGCTCACCCTAAACCGTTGTCGTATCCTAACCTGTCCCCTAAACAGTCCCCGTCCCAGAACCCTAACCCTAACCCTAACCCTAACCCTAACCCTTACCCGATGCCTTACCCTAACCCGTCCCCTAATCCTAACCCGTAAGCTAACACTAACCCGTACCCTAACACGTACGCTCACCCTAAACCGTTGTCATACCCTAACCTGTCCCCTAAACCGTCCCCGTCCCCTAACCCTAACCCTAAACCTACCCCTAACCCTATCCCTAACCCGAAGCCTTACCATAACACGTCCCCTAATCCTAAACTGTACGCTAACACTAAACCGTACCCTAACACGTACGCTCACCCTATAACTTTGTCGTACCCTAACCTGTCCCCTAAACCGTCCCCGTCCCATAACCCTAACCCTAACCCTAACCCTCACCCTAACCCTTACCCGAAGCCTTACCCTAACCCGTCCCCTAATCCTAACCCGTACGCTAACACTAACCCGTACCCTAACACGTACGCTCACCCTAAACCGTTGTGGTAAACTAACTTGTCCCCTAAACCGTCCCCATCCCCTAACCCTAACCCTAACCCTAACCCTAACCCTAACCCTTACCCTAAGCCTTACCCTAACCCGTCCCCTAATCCTAACCCGTAAGCTAACACTAACCCATACCCTACCACGTACGCTCACCCTAAACCGTTGTCGTACACTAACCTGTCCCCTAAACCGTCCCCGTCCCCTAACCCTAACCCTAAACCTACCCCTAACCCTAACACTTACCCGAAGCCTTACCCTAATCCGTCCACTAATCCTAACCCGTACGCTAACACTAAACCATACCCTAACACATACGCTCACTCTAAAGCGTTGTTGTACCCTAACTTGTCCCCTAAACCGTCCCCGTCCCATACCCCTAACCCTAACCCTAACCCTAACCCTAACCCTTACCCGAAGCCTTACCCTAACCCGTCCCCTAATCCTAACCCTTACGCTAACACTAACCCGTACCCTAAAACGTACGCTCACCCTAAGCCGTTGTCGTAAACTAACTTGTCCCCTAAACCGTCCCCATCCCCTAACCCTAACCCTAACCCTAACCCTAACCCTAATCCTTACCCGAAGCCTTACCCTAACCCGTCCCCTAATCCTAACCCGTACGCTAACACTAACCCGTACCCTAACACGTACACTCACACTAAAATGTTGTTGTACCCTAACGTATCCCCTAAACCTTCCCCGTCCCCTAACCCTAACCCTAAGCCTAACCCTAACCCTAACCCTTACCCGAAGCCTTACCCTAACCCGTCCCCTACTCCTAACGCGTACGCTAACACTAACCCGTACCCTAACACGTACGCTCACCCTAAACCGTTGTCGTACCATAACCTGTCCCCTAAACCGTCCCCATCCCCTAACAATAACCCTAACCCTAAGCCTAACCCTAACCCTTACCCGAAGCCTTACCCTAACCCGTCCCCTAATCCTAACCCGTACGCTAACACTAACCCGTACCCTAACACATACGCTCACCCTAAACCGTTGTCGTACCCTAAACTGTCCCCTAAACCGTCCCCGTCCCCTAACCCTAACCCTAACCCTAACACTAACCCTTAACCGAAGCCTTACCCTAACCCTTCCCCTAATCCTAACCCGTACGCTAACAGTAAGCCGTACCCTAACACGTACGCTCACCCTAAAACGTTGTCGTATCCTAACCTGTCCCCTAAACAGTCCCCGTCCCAGAACCATAACCCTAACCCTAGCCCTAACCCTATCTCTTACCCGATGCCTTACCCTAACCCGTCCCCTAATCCTAACCCTTAAGCTAACACTAACCCGTACCCTAACACGTACGCTCACCCTAAACCGTTGTCATACCCTAACCTGTCCCCTAAACAGTCCGCGTCCCCTAACCCTAACCCTAAACCTACACCTAACCCTAACCCTAACCCGAAGCCTTACCCTAACACGTCCCCTAATCCTAACCCGTACGCTAACACTAAACCGTACCCTAACACGTACGCTCACCCTATAACTTTGTCGTACCCTAACCTGTCCCCTAAACCGTCCCCGTCCCATAACCCTAACCCTAACCCTAACCCTAACCCTAACCCTTACCCGAAGCGTTACCCTAACCCGTCCCCTAATCCTAACCCGAACGCTAACAGTAACCCGTACCCTAACACGTACGCTCACCCTAAACCGTTGTCGTAAACTAACTTGTCCCCTAAACCGTCCCCATCCCCTAACCCTAACCCTAACCCTAACCCTAACCCTAACCCTTACCCTAAGCCTTACCCTAACCTGTCCCCTAATCCTAACCCGTAAGCTAACACTAACCCGTACCCTAACACGTACGCTCACCCTAAACCGTTGTCGTACCCTAACCTGTCCCCTAAACCGTCCCCGTCCCCTAACCCTAACCCTAAACCTACCCCTAACCCTAAACCTTACCGGAAGCCTTACCCTAATCCGTCTACTAATCCTAACCAGTACGCTAACACTAAACCATACCCTAACACCTACGCTCACTCTAAAGCGTTGTTGTACCCTAACCTGTCCCCTAAACCGTCCCCGTCCCATACCCCTAACCCTAACCCTAACCCTAACCCTAACCCTTACCCGAAGCCTTACCCTAACCCGTCCCCTAATCCTAACCCTTACGCTAACACTAACCCGTACCCTAACACGTACGCTCACCCTAAACCGTTGTCGTAAACTAACTTGTCCCCTAAACCTTCCCCGTCCCCTAACCCTAACCCTAAGCCTAACCCTAACCCTAACCCTTACCCGAAGCCTTACCCTAACCCGTCCCCTAATCCTAACGCGTACGCTAACACTAACCCGTACCCTAACACGTACGCTCACCCTAAACCGTTGTCGTACCCTAACCTGTCCCCTAAACCGTCCCCATCCCCTAACACTAACCCTAACCCTAAGCCTAACCCTAACCCTTACCCGAAGCCTTACCCTAACCTGTCCCCTAATCCTAACCCGTACGCTAACACTAACCCGTACCCTAACACGTACGCTCACCCTAAACCGTTGTCGTACCCTAAACTGTCCCCTACACCGTCCCCGTCCCCTAACCCTAACCCTAACCCTAATCCTAACCCGTACGCTAACACTAAGCCGTACCCTAACACGTACGCTCACCCTACACCATTGTCGTATCCTAACCTGTCCCCTAAACTGTCCCCGTCCCATAACCCTAACCCTAACCCTAACCCTACCCCTACCCCTTACCTGATGCCTTACCCTAACCCGTCCCATAATCCAAACCCGTAAGCTAACACTAACCCATACCCTAACACGTACGCTCACCCTAAACCCTTGTCGTACCCTAACCTGTCCCCTAAACCGTCCCCGTCCCCTAACCCTAACCCTAAACCTACCCCTAACCCTAACCCTTACCCGAAGCCTTACCCTAACCCGTCCCCTAATCCTAACCCGTACGCTAACACTAAACCCTACCCTAACACGTACGCTGACCCTAAACCGTTGTCGTACCCTAACCTGTCCCCTAAACCGTCCCCATCCCCTAACCCTAACCCTAATCCTAACCCTTAACCGAAGCCTTACCCTAACCCGTTTCCCTAATCCTAACCCGTACGCTAACACTAACCCGTACCCTAAAACGTACGCTGACCCTAAACCGTTGTCGTAAACTAACTTGTCCCCTATACCGTCCCCATCCCCTAATCCTAACCCTAACCCTAACCCTAACCCGAACCCTTACCCGAAGCCTTACCCTAACCCGTCCCCTAATCCTAACCCGTTCACTAACACTAAACCGTACCATAACACGTACGCTCACCCTAATCCGTTGTCGTACCCTAAACTGTCCCCTAAACCGTCCCCGTCCCCTAACCCTAACCCTAACCCTAACCCTAACACTAACCCTTACCCGAAGCCTTACCCTAACCCTTCCCCTAATCCTAACCCGTACGCTAACACTAAGCCGTACCCTAACACGTACGCTCACCCTAAAACGTTGTCGTATACTAACCTGTCCCCTAAACTGTCCCCGTCCCATAACCCTAACCCTAACCCTAACCCTAACCCTACCACTTACCCGATGCCTTACCCTAACCCGTTCCCTAATCCTAACCCGTAAGCTAACACTAACCCATACCCTAACACGTACGCTCACCCTAAACCGTTGTCGTACACTAACCTGTCCCCTAAACCGTCCCCGTCCCCTAACCCTAACCCTAAACCTACCCCTAACCCTAACCCTTACCCGAAGCCTTACCCTAACCCGTCCCCTAATCCTAACCCGTACGCTAACATTAACCCCTACCCTAACACGTACGCTGACCCTAAACCGTTGTCGTACCCTAACCTGTCCCCTAAACCGTCCCCGTCCCCTAACCCTAACCCTAATCCTAACCCTTAACCGAAGCCTTACCCTAACCCGTTTCCCTAATCCTAACCCGTACGCTAACACTAACCCGTACCCTAACACGTACGCTGACCCTAAACCGTTGTCGTAAACTAACTTGTCCCCTAAACCGTCAACATCCCCTAATCCTAACCCTAACCCTAACCCTAAACCGAACCCTTACCCGAAGCCTTACCCCAACCCTTCCCCTAATCCTAACCCGTACGCTAACACTAAGCCGTACCCTAACACGTACGCTCACCCTATAACTTTTTCGTACCCTAAACTGTCCCCTAAACCGTCCCCGTCCCATAACCCTAACCCTAACCCTAACCCTAACCCTAACCCTTACCCGAAGCCTTACCCTAACCCGTCCCCTAATCCTAACCCTTAAGCTAACACTAACCCGTACCCTAACACGTTCGCTCACCCTAAACCGTTGTCATACCCTAACCTGTCCCCTAAACAGTCCACGTCCCCTAACCCTAACCCTAAACCTACACCTAACCCTAACCCTAACCCGAAGCCTTACCCTAACACGTCCCCTAATCCTAACCCGTACGCTAACACTAAACCGTACCCTAACACGTACGCTCACCCTATAACTTTGTCGTACCCTAACCTGTCCCCTAAACCGTCCCCGTCCCATAACCCTAACCCTAACCCTAACCCTAACCCTAACCCTTACCCGAAGCGTTACCCTAACCCGTCCCCTAATCCTAACCCGAACGCTAACAGTAACCCGTACCCTAACACGTACGCTCACCCTAAACCGTTGTCGTAAACTAACTTGTCCCCTAAACCGTCCCCATCCCCTAACCCTAACCCTAACCCTAACCCTAACCCTAACCCTTACCCTAAGCCTTACCCTAACCTGTCCCCTAATCCTAACCCGTAAGCTAACACTAACCCGTACCCTAACACGTACGCTCACCCTAAACCGTTGTCGTACCCTAACCTGTCCCCTAAACCGTCCCCGTCCCCTAACCCTAACCCTAAACCTACCCCTAACCCTAAACCTTACCGGAAGCCTTACCCTAATCCGTCTACTAATCCTAACCAGTACGCTAACACTAAACCATACCCTAACACCTACGCTCACTCTAAAGCGTTGTTGTACCCTAACCTGTCCCCTAAACCGTCCCCGTCCCATACCCCTAACCCTAACCCTAACCCTAACCCTAACCCTTACCCGAAGCCTTACCCTAACCCGTCCCCTAATCCTAACCCTTACGCTAACACTAACCCGTACCCTAACACGTACGCTCACCCTAAACCGTTGTCGTAAACTAACTTGTCCCCTAAACCTTCCCCGTCCCCTAACCCTAACCCTAAGCCTAACCCTAACCCTAACCCTTACCCAAAGCCTTACCCTAACCCGTCCCCTAATCCTAACGCGTACGCTAACACTAACCCGTACCCTAACACGTACGCTCACCCTAAACCGTTGTAGTACCCTAACCTGTCCCCTAAACCGTCCCCATCCCCTAACACTAACCCTAACCCTAAGCCTAACCCTAACCCTTACCCGAAGCCTTACCCTAACCTGTCCCCTAATCCTAACCCGTACGCTAACACTAACCCGTACCCTAACACGTATGCTCACCCTAAACCGTTGTCGTACCCTAAACTGTCCCCTACACCGTCCCCGTCCCCTAACCCTAACCCTAACCCTAATCCTAACCCGTACGCTAACACTAAGCCGTACCCTAACACGTACGCTCACCCTACACCATTGTCGTATCCTAACCTGTCCCCTAAACTGTCCCCGTCCCATAACCCTAACCCTAACCCTAACCCTACCCCTACCCCTTACCCGATGCCTTACCCTAACCCGTCCCCTAATCCAAACCCGTAAGCTAACACTAACACATACCCTAACACGTACGCTCACCCTAAACCCTTGTCGTACCCTAACCTGTCCCCTAAACCGTCCCCGTCCCCTAACCCTAACCCTAAACCTACCCCTAACCCTAACCCTTACCCGAAGCCTTACCCTAACCCGTCCCCTAATCCTAACCCGTACGCTAACACTAAACCCTACCCTAACACGTACGCTGACCCTAAACCGTTGTCGTACCCTAACCTGTCCCCTAAACCGTCCCCGTCCCCTAACCCTAACCCTAATCCTAACCCTTAACCGAAGCCTTACCCTAACCCGTTTCCCTAATCCTAACCCGTACGCTAACACTAACCCGTACCCTAAAACGTACGCTGACCCTAAACCGTTGTCGTAAACTAACTTGTCCCCTATACCGTCCCCATCCCCTAATCCTAACCCTAACCCTAACCCTAACCCGAACCCTTACCCGAAGCCTTACCCTAACCCGTCCCCTAATCCTAACCCGTTCACTAACACTAAACCGTACCATAACACGTACGCTCACCCTAATCCGTTGTCGTACCCTAAACTGTCCCCTAAACCGTCCCCGTCCCCTAACCCTAACCCTAACCCTAACCCTAACACTAACCCTTACCCGAAGCCTTACCCTAACCCTTCCCCTAATCCTAACCCGTACGCTAACACTAAGCCGTACCCTAACACGTACGCTCACCCTAAAACGTTGTCGTATACTAACCTGTCCCCTAAACTGTCCCCGTCCCATAACCCTAACCCTAACCCTACCACTTACCCGATGCCTTACCCTAACCCGTTCCCTAATCCTAACCCGTAGGCTAACACTAACCCATACCCTAACACGTACGCTCACCCTAAACCGTTGTCGTACACTAACCTGTCCCCTACACCGTCCCCGTCCCCTAACCCTAACCCTAAACCTACCCCTAACCCTAACCCTTACCCGAAGCCTTACCCTAACCCGTCCCCTAATCCTAACCCGTACGCTAACATTAACCCCTACCCTAACACGTACGCTGACCCTAAACCGTTGTCGTACCCTAACCTGTCCCCTAAACCGTCCCCGTCCCCTAACCCTAACCCTAATCCTAACCCTTAACCGAAGCCTTACCCTAACCCGTTTCCCTAATCCTAACCCGTACGCTAACACTAACCCGTACCCTAACACGTATGCTGACCCTAAACCGTTGTCGTAAACTAACTTGTCCCCTAAACCGTCCACATCCCCTAATCCTAACCCTAACCCTAACCCTAAACCGAACCCTTACCCGAAGCCTTACCCCAACCCTTCCCCTAATCCTAACCCGTACGCTAACACTAAGCCGTACCCTAACACGTACGCTCACCCTATAACTTTTTCGTACCCTAAACTGTCCCCTAAACCGTCCCCGTCCCATAACCCTAACCCTAACCCTAACCCTAACCCTTACCCGAAGCCTTACCCTAACCCGTCCCCTAATCCTAACCCGTACGCTAACACTAACCCGTACCCTAACACGTACGCTCACACTAAACTGTTGTCGTACCCTAACCTATCCCCTAAACCTTCCCCGTCCCCTAACCCTAACCCTAAGCCTAACCCTAACCCTAACCCTTACCCGAAGCCTTACCCTAATCCGTCCCGTAATCCTAACGCGTACGCTAACACTAACCCGTACCCTAACACGTACGCTCACCCTAAACCGTTGTCGTACCCTAACCTGTCCCCTAAACCGTCCCCATCCCCTAACCCTAACCCTAACCCTAAGCCTAACCCTAACACTTACCCGAAGCCTTACCCTAACCCGTCCCCTAATCCTAACCCGTACGCTAAAACTAACCAGTACCCTAACACGTACGCTCACCCTAAACCGTTGTCGTACCCTAAACTGTCCCCTAAACCGTCCCCGTCCCCTAAACCTAACCCTAACCCTAACCCTAACCCTAACCCTTACCCGAAGCCTTACCCTAACCCTTCCCCTAATCCTAACCCGTACGCTAACACTAAGCCGTACCCTAACACGTACGCTCACCCTAAACCATTGTCGTATCCTAACCTGTCCCCTAAACTGTCCCCGTCCCATAACCCTAACCCTAACCCTAACCCTACCCCTACCCCTTACCCGATGCCTTACCCTAACCCGTCCCCTAATCCAAACCCGTAAGCTAACACTAACCCATACCCTAACACGTACGCTCACCCTAAACCGTTGTCGTACCCTAACCTGTCCGCTACACCGTCCCCGTCCCCTAACCCTAACCCTAAACCTACCCCTAACCCTAACCCTTACCCGAAGCCTTACCATAACCCGTCGAATAATCCTAACCCGTACGCTAACACTAACCCCTACCCTAACACGTACGCTGACCCTAAACCGTTGTCGTACCCTAACCTGTCCCCTAAACCGTCCCCGTCCCCTAACCCTAACCCTAACCCTAACCCTTAAACGAAGCCTTACCCTAACCCGTTTCCCTAATACTAACCCGTACGCTAACACTAACCCGTACCCTAAAACGTACGCTGACCCTAAACCGTTGTCGTAAACTAACTTGTCCCCTAAACCGTCCCCATCCCCTAATCCTAACCCTAACCCTAACCCTAACCCGAACCCTTACCCGAAGCCTTACCCTAACCCGTCCCCTAATCCTAACCCGTTCGCTAACACTAAACCGTACCCTAACACGTACGCTCACCCTAAACCGTTGTCGTACCCTAAACTGTCCCCTAAACCGTCCCCATCCCCTAACACTAACCCTAAACCTAAGCCTAACCCTAACCCTTACCCGAAGCCTTACCCTAACCCGTCCCCTAATCCTAACCCGTACGCTAACACTAACCCGTACCCTAACACGTACGCTCACCCTAAACCGTTGTGGTACCCTAAACTGTCCCCTAAACCGTCCCCGTCCCCTAACCCTAACCCTAACCCTAACACTAACCCTTAACCGAAGCCTTACGCTAACCCTTCCCCTAATCCTAACCCGTACGCTAACACTAAGCCGTACCCTAACACGTACGCTCACCCTAAACCGTTGTCGTATCCTAACCTGTCCCCTAAACAGTCCCCGTCCCAGAACCCTAACCCTAACCCTAGCCCTAACCCTAACCCTTACCCGATGCCTTACCCTAACCCGTCCCCTAATCCTAACCCTTAAGCTAACACTAACCCGTACCCTAACAGGTACGCTCACCCTAAACCGTTGTCATACCCTAACCTGTCCCCTAAACAGTCCGCGTCCCCTAACCCTAACCCTAAACCTACCCCTAACCCTAACCCTAACCCGAAGCCTTACCCTAACACGTCCCCTAATCCTAACCCGTACGCTAACACTAAACCGTACCCTAACACGTACGCTCACCCTATAACTTTGTCGTAGCCTAACCTGTCCCCTAAACCGTCCCCGTCCCATAACCCTAACCCTAACCCTAACCCTAACCCTAACCCTTACCCGAAGCGTTACCCTAACCCGTCCCCTAATCCTAACCCGTACGCTAACAGTAACCCGTACCCTAACACGTACGCTCACCCTAAACCGTTGTCGTAAACTAACTTGTCCCCTAAACCGTCCCCATCCCCTAACCCTAACCCTAACCCTAACCCTAACCCTAACCCTTACCCTAAGCCTTACCCTAACCCGTCCCATAATCCTAACCCGTAAGATAACACTAACCCGTACCCTAACACGTACGCTCACCCTAAACCGTTGTCGTACCCTAACCTGTCCCCTAAACCGTCCCCGTCCCCTAACCCTAACCCTAAACCTACCCCTAACCCTAACCCTTACCCGAAGCCTTACCCTAATCCGTCCACTAATCCTAACCCGTACGCTAACACTAAACCATACCCTAACACGTACGCTCACTCTAAAGCGTTGTTGTACCCTAACCTGTCCCCTAAACCGTCCCCGTCCCATACCCCTAACCCTAACCCTAACCCTAACCGTAACCCTTACCCGAAGCCTTACCCTAACCCGTCCCCTAATCCTAACCCTTACGCTAACACTAACCCGTACCCTAACACGTACGCTCACCCTAAACCGTTGTCGTAAACTAACTTGTCCCCTAAAACTTCCCCATCCCCTAACCATAACCCTAACCCTAACCCTAACCCTAATCCTTACCGGAAGCCTTACCCTAACCCGTCCCCTAATCCTAACCCGTACGCTAACACTAACCCATACCCTAACACGTACGCTCACACTAAACTGTTGTCGTACCCTAAACTATCCCCTAAACCTTCCCCGTCCCCTAACCCTAACCCTAAGCCTAACCCTAACCCTAACCCTTACCCGAAGCCTTACCCTAACCCGTCCCCTAATCCTAACGCGTACGCTAACACTAACCCGTACCCTAACACGTACGCTCACCCTAAACCGTTGTCGTACCCTAACCTGTCCCCTAAACCGTCACCATCCCCTAACCCTAACCCTAACCCTAAGCCTAACCCTAACCCTTACCCGAAGCCTTACCCTAACCCGTCCCCTAATCCTAACCCGTACGCTATCACTAACCCGTACCCTAACACGTACGCTCACCCTAAACCGTTGTCATACCCTAAACTGTCCCCTACACCGTCCCCGTCCCCTAACCCTAACCCTAACCCTAATCCTAACCCGTACGCTAACACTAAGCCGTACCCTAACACGTACGCTCACCCTAAACCATTGTCGTATCCTAACCTGTCCCCTAAACTGTCCCCGTCCCCTAACCCTAACCCTAACCCTAACCCTACCCCTACCCCTTACCCGATGCCTTACCCTAACCCGTCCCCTAATCCAAACCCGTAAGCTAACACTAACCCATACCCTAACACGTACGCTCACCCTAAACCGTTGTCGTACCCTAACCTGTCCCCTAAACCGTCCCCGTCCCCTAACCCTAACCCTAAACCTACCCCTAACCCTAACCCTTACCCGAAGCCTTACCCTAACCCGTCCCCTAATCCTAACCCGTACGCTAACACTAACCCCTACCCTAACACGTACGCTGACCCTAAACCGTTGTCGTACCCTAACCTGTCCCCTAAACCGTCCCCGTCCCCTAACCCTAACCCTAACCCTAACCCTTAACTGAAGCCTTACCCTAACCCGTTTCCCTAATCCTAACCCGTACGCTAACACTAACCCGTACCCTAACACGTACGCAGATCCTAAACCGTTGTCATAAACTAACTTGTCCCCTAAACCGTACCCATCCCCTAATCCTAACCCTAACCCTAACCCTAACCCGAACCCTTACCCGAAGCCTTACCCTAACCCGTCCCCTAATCCTAACCCGTTCGCTAACACTAAACCGTACCCTAACACGTACGCTCACCCTAAACCGTTGTCGTACACTAAACTGTCCCCTAAACCGTCCCCGTCCCCTAACCCTAACCCTAACCCTAACCCTAACTCTAACCCTTACCCGAAGCCTTACCCTAACCCTTCCCCTAATCCTAATCCGTACGCTAACACTAAGCCGTACCCTAACACGTACGCTCACCCTATAACTTTTTCGTACCCTAAACTGTCCCCTAAACCGTCCCCGTCCCATAACCCTAACCCTAACCCTAAACCTAACCCTAACCCTTACCCGAAGCCTTACCCTAACCCGTCCCCTAATCCTAACCCGTACGCTAACACTATCCCGTACCCTAACATGTACGCTCACACTAAACTGTTGTCGTACCCTAACCTATCCCCTAAACCTTCCCCGTCCCCTAACCCTAACCCTAAGCCTAACCCTAACCCTAACCCTTACCCGAAGCCATATGCTAACCCGTCCCCTAATCCTAACGCGTACGCTAACACTAACCCGTACCCTAACACGTACGCTCACCCTAAACCGTTGTCGTACCCTAACCTGTCCCCTAAACCGTCCCCATCCCCTAACCCTAACCCTAACCCTAAGCCTAACCCTAACCCTTACCCGAAGCCTTACCCTAACCCGTCCCCTAATCCTAACCCGTACGCTAACACTAACCCGTACCCTAACACGTACGCTCACCCTAAACCGTTGTCGTACCCTAAACTGTCCCCTAAACCGTCCCCGTCCCCTAACCCTAACCCTAACCATAACCCTAACCCTAACCCTTACCCGAAGCCTTACCCTAACCCTTCCCCTAATCCTAACCCGTACGCTAACACTAAGCCGTACCCTAACACGTACGCTCACCCTAAACCATTGTCGTATCCTAACCTGTCCCCTAAACTGTCCCCGTCCCATAACCCTAACCCTAACCCTAACCCTACGCCTACCCCTTACCCGATGCCTTACCCTAACCCGTCCCCTAATCCAAACCAGTAAGCTAACACTAACCCATACCCTAACACGTACGCTCACCCTAAACCGTTGTCGTACCCTAACCTGTCCGCTAAACCGTCCCCGTCCCCTAACCCTAACCCTAAACCTACCCCTAACCCTAACCCTTACCCGAAGCCTTACCCTAACCCGTCCCCTAATCCTAACCCGTACGCTAACACTAACCCCTACCCTAACACGTACGCTGACCCTAAACCGTTGTCGTACCCTAACCTGTCCCCTAAACCGTCCCCGTCCCCTAACCCTAACCCTAACCCTAACCCTTAACCGAAGACTTACCCTAACCCGTTTCCCTAATCCTAACCCGTACGCTAACACTAACCCGTACCCTAAAACGTACGCTGACCCTAAACCGTTGTCATAAACTAACTTGTCCCCTAAACCGTCCCCATCCCCTAATCCGAACCCTAACCCTAACCCTAACCCGAACCCTTACCCGAAGCCTTACCCTAACCCGTCCCCTAATCCTAACCCGTTCGCTAACACTAAACCATACCCTAACACGTACGCTCACCCTAAACCGTTGTCATACCCTAAACTGTCCCCTAAATCGTCCCCGTCCCCTAACCCTAACCCTAACCCTAACCCTAACACTAACCCTTACCCGAAGCCTTACCCTAACCCTTCCCCTAATCCTAACCCGTACGCTAACACTAAGCCGTACCTTAACACGTACGCTCACCCTAAACCGTTGTCGTATACTAACCTGTCCCCTAAACTGTCCCCGTCCCATAACCCTAACCCTAACCCTAACCCTAACCCTACCACTTACCCGATGCCTTACCCTAACCCGTTCCCTAATCCTAACCCGTAAGCTAACACTAACCCATACCCTAACACGTACGCTCACCCTAAACCGTTGTCGTACCCTAACCTGTCCCCTAAACCGTCCCCGTCCCCTAACCCTAACCCTAAACCTACCCCTAAACCTAACCCTTACCCGAAGCCTTACCCTAACCCCTCCCCTAATCCTAACCCGTACGCTAACACTAACCCCTACCCTAACACGTACGCTGACCCTAAACCGTTGTCGTACCCTAACCTGTCCCCTAAACCGTCCCCGTTCCCTAACCCTAACCCTAACCCTAACCCTTAACCGAAGCCTTACCCTAACACGTTTCCCTAATCCTAACCCGTACGCTAACACTAACCCGTACCCTAACACGTACGCTGACCCTAAACCGTTGCCGTAAACTAACTTGTCCCCTAAACCGTCCCCATCCCCTAATCCTAACCCTAACCCTAACCCTAACCCGAAACCTTACCCGAAGCCTTACCCTAACCCGTCCCCTAATCCTAACCCGTTCGCTAACACTAAACCGTACCCTAACACGTACGCTCACCCTAAACCGTTGTTGTACCCTAAACTGTCCCCTAAACCGTCCCCGTCCCCTAACCCTAACCCTAAACCTAACCCTAACTCTAACCCTTACCCGAAGCCTTACCCTAACCCTTCCCCTAATCCTAACCCGTACGCTAACACTTACCCGTACCCTAACACGTACGCTGACCCTAAACCGTTGTCGTACACTAACCTGTCCCCTAAACTGTCCCCTTGCCATAACCCTAACCCTAACCCTAACCCTAACACTTACCCGAAGCCTTAACCTAACCCGTCCCCTAATCCTAACCCGTACGCTAACACTAACCCGTACCCTAACACATACTCTAACCCTAAACTGTTGTCGTACCCTAACCTGTCCCCTAAACCATCCCCGTCCCCTAACCCTAACCCTAACCCTATCCCTTACCCGAAGCCTTACCCTAACCCGTCCCCTAATCCTAACCCGTACGCTAACACTAACCCGTACCCTAACACGTACGCTCACCCTAAACCGTTGTCGTACCCTAACCTGTCCCCTAAACCATCCCCATCCTCTAACCCTAACCCTAACCCTAACCCTAAACCTAACCCTTACCCGAAGCCGTAACCTAACCCGTCCCCTAATCCTAACCAGTAACCTAACACTAACCTGTACCCTAACACGTACGCTCACACTAAACTGTTGTCGTACCCTAACCTATCCCATAAACCATCCCCGTGCCCTAACCCTAACCCTAAGCCTAACCCTAACCCTAACCCTTACCCGAAGCCTTACCCTAACCCGTCTCGTAATCCTAACCCTTACGCTAACACTAACACGTACCCTAACACGTACGCTCACCCTAAAACTTTGTCGTACCCTAACCTGTCCCCTAAACCGTCCCCATCCCCTAACCCTAACCCTAACCCTAAGCCTAAACCTAACCCTTACCCGAAGCCTTACCCTAAACCGTCCCCTAATCCTAACCCGTACGCTAACACTAACCCGTACCCTAACACGTACGCTGACCCTAAACCGTTGTCGTACCCTAACCTGTCCCCTAAACCGTCCCCGTCCCCTAACCCTAACCCTAACCCTATCCCTTACCCGAAGCCTTACCCTAACCCGTCCCCTAATCCTAACACGTACGCTAACTCTAACCCGTACCCTAACACGTACGCTCACCCTAAAACGTTGTCGTACCCTAACCTGTCCCCTAAACCGGCCCCGTCCCCTAACCCTAATCTTAACGCTAACCCTTACCCGAAGCCTTACCCTAACCCGACCCCTAATCCTAACCCGTACGCTAACACTAACCCGTACCCTAACACGTACGCTCACCCTAAACCGTTGGCGTAAACTAACTTGTCCCCTAAACCGTCCTCATCCCCTAACCCTAACCCTAACCCTAACCCTAACCCTAACCCTTACCCGAAGCCTTACACTAACCCGTCCCCTAATCCTAACCCGTACGCTAACACTAACCCGTACCCTAACACGTACGCTCACCCTAAAACGTTGTCGTACGCTAACCTGCCCCTAAACCATCCCCGAACTCTAACCCTAACCCTAACCCTAACCCTAAACCTAACCCTTACCCGAAGCCTTACCCTAACCCGTCCCCTAATCCAAACCCGTACGCTAACACTAACCCGTACCCTAACACGTACGCTCACACTAAACGTTTGTCGTACCCTAACCTATCCCCTAAACCGTCCCCGTCCCCTAACCCTAACCCTAACCCTATCCCTTACCCGAAGCCTTACCCTAACCCGTCCCCTAATCCTAACCCGTGCGCTAAAACTAACCCGTACCCTAAAACGTACACTCACCCTATACCATTGTCGTTCCCTAACCTGTCCCCTAAACCATCCCCATCCTCTAACCCTAACCCTAAACCTAACCCTAAACCTATCCCTTACCCGAAGCCTTACCCTAACCCGTCCCCTTATCCTAACCCGTACGCTAACACTAACCCGTACCCTAACACGTATGCTCACCCTAAAACGTTGTCGTACCCTAACCTGTCCCCTAAACCGTCCCCGTCCCATAAACGTAACCCTAACCCTAACCCTAACCGTAACCCTTACCCGAAGCCTTACCCTAACCCGTCCCCTAATCCTAAACCTTACGCTAACACTAACCCGTACCCTAACACGTACGCTCACCCTAAACCGTTGTCGTAAACTAACTTGTCCCCTAAACCGTCCCCATCCCCTAACCCTAACCCTAACCCTAACCCTAACCCTAATCCTTACCCGAAGCCTTACCCTAACCCGTGCCCTAATCCTAACCCGTACGCTAACACTAACCCGTACCCTAACACGTACGCTCACCCTAAACCGTTGTCGTACCCTAACCTGTCCCCTAAACCGTCCCCATCACCTAACCCTAACCCTTACCCTAACACTAACCCTAACCCTTACCCGAAGCCTTACCCTAATCCGTCCCCTAATCCTAACCCGTACGCTAACACTTACCCGTACCCTAACACGTACGCTGACCCTAAACAGTTGTCGTACACTAACCTGTCCCCTAAACTGTCCCCGTGCCATAACCCTAACACTAACCCTAACCCTAACACTTACCCGAAGCCTTACCCTAACCCGTCCCCTAATCCTAACCCGTACGCTAACACTAACCTGTACCCTAACACGTACGCTCACCCTAAACCGTTGTCGTACCCTAACCTGTCCCCTAAACCGTACCCATCCCCTAACCCTAACCCTAAACCACCCCCTAACCCTAAACCTTACCCGAAGCCTTACCCTAACCCGTCCCCTTATCCTAACCCGTACGCTAACACTAAACCATACCCTAACACGGACGCTCACCCTAAAACGTTGTCGTACCCTAACCTGTCCCCTAAACCGTCCCCGTCCCATAAACCTAACCCTAACCCTAACCCTAACCGTAACCCTTACCCGAAGCCTTACCCTAACCCGTCCCCTAATCCTAACCCTTACGCTAACACTAACCCGTACCCTAACACGTACGCTCACCCTAAACCATTGTCGTAAACTAACTTGTCCCCTAAACCGTCCCCATCCCCTAACCCTAACCTTAACCCTAACCCTAACCCTAATCCTTACCCAAAGCCTTACCCTAACCCGTCCCCTAATCCTAACCCGTACGCTAACACTAACCCATATCCTAACACGTACGCTCACCCTAAACCGTTGTCGTACCCTAACCTGTCCCCTAAACCGTCCCCATCACCTAACCCTAACCCTTACCCTAACACTAACCCTAACCCTTACCCGAAGCCTTACCCTAATCCGTCCCCTAATCCTAACCCGTACGCTAACACTTACCCGTACCCTAACACGTACGCTGACACTAAACCGTTGTCGTACACTAACCTGTCCCCTAAACTGTCCCCGTGCCATAACCCTAACCCTAACCCTAACCCTAACACTTACCCGAAGCCTTACCCTAACCCGTCCCCTAATCCTAACCCATACGCTAACACTAACCCGTACCCTAACACATACTCTGACCCTAAACCGTTGTCGTACCCTAACCTGTCCCCTAAACCATCCCCGTCCCCTAACCCTAACCCTAACCCTATCCCTTACCCGAAGCCTTACCCTAAACCGTCCCCTAATCCTAACCCGTATGCTAACACTAACCCGTACCCTAACACGTACGCTCACCCTAAACCGTTGTCGTACCCTAACCTGTCCCCTAAACCATCCCCCTCCTCTAACCCTAACCCTAACCCTAACCCTAAACCTAACCCTTACCCGAAGCCTTAACCTAACCCGTCCCCTAATCCTAACCAATACCCTAACACTAACCCGTACCCTAACACGTACGCTCACACTAAACTGTTGTCGTACCCTAACCTATCCCCTAAACCGTCCCCGTGCCCTAACCCTAACCCTAAGCCTAACCCTAACCCTAACCCTTACCCGAAGCCTTACCCTAACCCGTCCCCTAATCCTAACCCGTACGCTAACACTAACCCGTCCCCTAACACGTACGCTCACCCTAAGCCTTTGTCGTACCCTAACCTGTCCCCTAAACCGTCCCCATCCCCTAACCCTAACCCTAACCCTAAGCCTAACCCTAACCCTTACCCGAAGCCTTACCCTAACCCGTCCCCTAATCCTAACCCGTACGCTAACACTAACCCGTACCCTAACACGTACGCTGACCCTAAACCGTTGTCGTACCCTAACCTGTCCACTAAACCGTCCCCGTCCCCTAACCCTAAACCTAACCCTATCCCTTACCCGAAGCCTTACCCTAACCCGTCCCCTAATCCTAACACGTACGCTAACACTACCCCGTACCCTAACACGTACGCTCACCCTAAACCGTTGTCGTACCCTAACCTTTCCCCTAAACCGTCCCCGTCCCCTAACCCTAATCCTAACCCTAACCCTTACCCGAAGCCTTACCCTAACCCGACCCCTAATCCTAACCCGTACGCTAACACTAACCCGTACCCTAACACGTACGCTCACCCTAAACCGTTGGCGTAAACTAACTTGTCCCCTAAACCGTCCTCATCCCCTAACCCTAACCCTAACCCTAACCCATACCCGAAGCCTTACCCTATCCCGTCCCCTAATCCTAACCCGTACGCTAACACTAACCCGCACCCTAACACGTACGCTCACCCTAAAACGTTGTCGTACGCTAACCTGCCCCTAAACCATCCCCGAACTCTAACCCTAACCCTAACCCTAACCCTAAAGCTAACCCTTACCCGAAGCCTTACCCTAACCCGTCCCCTAATCCAAACCCGTACGCTAACACTAACCCGTACCCTAACACGTACGCTCACACTAAACTGTTGTCGTACCCTAACCTATCCCCTAAACCGTCCCCGTCCCCTAACCCTAACCCTAACCCTATTCCTTACCCGAAGCCTTACCCTAACCCGTCCCCTAATACTAACCCGTACGCTAACACTAACCCGTACCCTAACACGTACGCTCACCCTAAACCGTTGTCGTACACTAACCTGTCCCCTAAACCATCCCCATCCTCTAACCCTAACCCTAACCCTAACCCTAAACCTATCCCTTACCCGAAGCCTTACCCTAACCCGTCCCCTTATCCTAACCCGTACGCTAACACTAACCCGTACCCTAACACGTACGCTCACCCTAAAACGTTGTCGTACCCTAAACTGTCCCCTAAACCGTCCCCGTCCCATAAACCTAACCCTAACCCTAACCCTAACCGTAACCCTTACCCGAAGCCTTACCCTAACCCGTCCCCTAATCCTAATCCTTACGCTAACACTAACCCGCACCCTAACACGTACGCTCACCCTAAACCGTTGTCGTAAACTAACTTGTCCCCTAAACCGTCCCCATCCCCTAACCCTAACCCTAACCCTAACCCTAACCCTAACCCTTACCCGAAGCCTTACCCTAACCCGTCCCCTAATCCTAACCTGTACGCTAACAGTAACCCGTACCCTAACACGTACACTCACCCTAAACCGTTGTCGTACCCTAACCTGTCCCCTAAACCGTCCCCATCACCTAACCCTAACCCTTACCCTAACACTAATCCTAACCATTACCCGAAGCCTTACCCTAATCCGTCCCCTAATCCTAACCCGTACGCTAACACTTACCCGTACCCTAACACGTACGCTGACCCTAAACCGTTGTCGTACACTAACCTGTCCCCTAAACTGTCCCCGTGCCATAACCCTAACCCTAACCCTAACCCTAACACTTACCCGAAGCCTTACCCTAACCCGTCCCCTAATCCTAACCCGGACGCTAACACTAACCCGTACCCTAACACATACTCTGACCCTAAACCGTTGTCGTACCCTAACCTGTCCCCTAAACCATCCCCGTCCCCTAAGCCTAACCCTAACCCTATCCCTTACCCGAAGCCTTACCCTACCCTGTCCCCTAATCCTAACCCGTACGCTAACACTAACCCGTACCCTAACACGTACGCTCACCCTAAACCATTGTCGTACCCTAACCTGTCCCCTAAACCATCCCCGTCCTCTAACCCTAACCCTAACCCTAACCCTAAACCTAACCCTTACCTGAAGCCTTAACCTAACCCATCCCCTAATCCTAACCAGTACCCTAACACTAACCCATACCCTAACACGTACGCTCACACTAAACTGTTGTCGTACCCTAACCTATCCCCTAAACCGTCCCCATGCCCTAACCCTAACCCTAAGCCTAAACCTAACCCTAACCCTAACCCTTACCCGAAGCCTTACACTAACCCGTCCATTAATCCTAACCCGTACGCTAACACTAACCCGTACCCTAACACGTACGCTCACCCTAAACCTTTGTCGTACCCTAACCTGTCCCCTAAACCGTCCCCATCCCCTAACCCTAACCCTAACCCTAAGCCTAACCCTAACCCTTACCCGAAGCCTTACCCTAACCCGTCCCCTAATCCTAACCCGTACGCTAACACTAACCCGTACCCTAACACGTACGCTCACCCTAAACCGTTGTCGTACCCTAACCTGTCCCCTAAACCATCCCCGTCCCCTAACCCTAATCCTAACCCTAACCCTTACCCGAAGCCTTACCCTAACCCGACCCCTAATCCTAACCTGTACGCTAACACTAACCCGTACCCTAACACGTACGCTCACCCTAAACCGTTGGTGTAAACTAACTTGTCCCCTAAACCGTCCTCATCTCCTAACCCTAACCCTAACCCTAACCCTAACCCTAACCCTTACCCGAAGCCTTACCCTAACCCGTCCCCTAATCGTAACCCGTACGCTAACACTAACCCGTACCCTAACACGTACGCTCACCCTAAAACGTTGTCGTACGCTAACCTGCCCGTAAACCATCCCCGAACTCTAACCCTAACCCTAACCCTAATCCTAAACCTAACCCTTACCCGAAGCCTTACCCTAACCCGTCCCCTAATCCAAACCCGTACGCTAACACTAACCCGTACCCTAACACGTACGCTCACACTAAACTGTTGTCGTACCCTAACCTATCCCCTAAACCGTCCCCGTCCCCTAACCCTAACCCTAAGCCTAACCCTAACCCTAACCCTTACCCGAAGCCTTACCCTAACCCGTCCCCTAATCCTAACCCGTACGCTAACATTAACCCATACCCTAACACGTACGCTCACCTAAACCGTTGTCGTACCCTAACCTGTCCCCTAAACCGTCCCCGTCCCCTAACCCTAACCCTAACCCTAAGCCTAACCGTAAACCTTACCCGAAGCCTTACCCTAACCCGTCCCCTAATCCTAACCCGTTCGCTAACACTAACCCGTACCCTAACACGTACGCTCACCCTAAACCGTTGTCGTACCCTAAACTGTCCCCTAAACTCTCCCCGTCCCCTAACCCTATCCCTAACACTAACCCTAACCCTAACCCTTACCCGAAGCCTTACCCTAACCCTTCACCTAATCCTAACCCGTACGCTAACACTAAGCCGTACCCTAACACGTACGCTCACCCTAAACCGTTGTCGTACCCTAACCTGTCCCCTACACTATCCCCGTCCCATAACCCGAACCCTAACCCTAACCCTAACCCTAACCCTTACCCGAAGCCTTACCCTAACCCGTCCTCTAATCCTAACCCGTACGCTAACACTAACCCGTACCCTAACACGTACGCTCACCCTAAACCGTTGTCGTAAACTAACTTGTCCCCTAAACCGACCCCATTCCCTAACCCTAACACTAACCCTAAACCTAACCCTAACCCTTACCCGAAGCCTTACCCTAACCCGTCGCCTAATCCTAACCCGTAAGCTAACACTAACCCTTACCCTAACACGTACGCTCACCCTAAACCGCTGTCGTACCCTAACCTGTCCCCTAAACCGTCCCCGTCCCCTAACCCTAACCTTAAACCTACCCCTAACCCTAACCGTTACCTGAAGCCTTACCCTAACCCGTCCCCTAATCCTAACCCGTACGCTAACACTAAACCGTACCCTAACACGTACGCTCACCCTAAAACGTTGTCATACACTAACCTGTCCCCTAAACCGTCCCCGTCCCATAACACTAACCCTAACCCTAACCCTTACCCGAAGCCTTACCCTAACCCGTCCCCTAATCCTAACGCGTAAGCTAACACTAACCCGTACCCTAACACGTACGCTCACCCTAAAACGTTGTCGTACGCTAACCTGCCCCTAAACCATCCCCGAACTCTAACCCTAACCCTAACCCTAACCCTAAACCTAACCCTTACCCGAAGCCTTACCCTAACCCGTCCCCTAATCCAAACCCGTACGCTAACACTAACCCGTACCCTAACACGTACGCTCACACTAAACGGTTGTCGTACCCTAACCTATCCCCTAAACCGTCCCCGTCCCCTAACCCTAACCCTAACCCTATCCCTTACCCGAAGCCTTACCCTAACCCGTCCCCTAATCCTAACCCGTGCGCTAAAACTAACCCGTACCCTAAAACGTACACTCACCCTATACCATTGTCGTTCCCTAACCTGTCCCCTAAACCATCCCCATCCTCTAACCCTAACCCTAACCCTAACCCTAAACCTATCCCTTACCCGAAGCCTTACCCTAACCCGTCCCCTTATCCTAACCCGTACCCTAACACGTACGCTAACCCTAAAACGTTGTCGTACCCTAACCTGTCCCCTAAACCGTCCCCGTCCCATAAACGTAACCCTAACCCTAACCCTAACCGTAACCCTTACCCGAAGCCTTACCCTAACCCGTCCCCTAATCCTAACCCTTACGCTAACACTAACCCGTACCCTAACACGTACGCTCACCCTAAACCGTTGTCGTAAACTAACTTGTCCCCTAAACCGTCCCCATCCCCTAACCCTAACCCTAACCCTAACCCTAACCCTAATCCTTACCCGAAGCCTTACCCTAACCCGTCCCCTAATCCTAACCCGTACGCTAACACTAACCCGTACCCTAACACGTACGCTCACCCTAAACCGTTGTCGTACCCTAACCTGTCCCCTAAACCGTCCCCATCACCTAACCCTAACCCTTACCCTAACACTAACCCTAACCCTTACCCGAAGCCTTACCCTAATCCGTCCCCTAATCCTAACCCGTACGCTAACACTTACCCGTACCCTAACACGTACGCTGACCCTAAACAGTTGTCGTACACTAACCTGTCCCCTAAACTGTCCCCGTGCCATAACCCTAACACTAACCCTAACCCTAACACTTACCCGAAGCCTTACCCTAACCCGTCCCCTAATCCTAACCCGTACGCTAACACTAACCCGTACCCTAACACGTACGCTCACCCTAAACCGTTGTCGTACCCTAACCTGTCCCCTAAACCGTACCCATCCCCTAACCCTAACCCTAAACCAACCCCTAACCCTAAACCTTACCCGAAGCCTTACCCTAACCCGTCCCCTTATCCTAACCCGTACGCTAACACTAAACCATACCCTAACACGGACGCTCACCCTAAAACGTTGTCGTACCCTAACCTGTCCCCTAAACCGTCCCCGTCCCATAAACCTAACCCTAACCCTAACCCTAACCGTAACCCTTACCCGAAGCCTTACCCTAACCCGTCCCCTAATCCTAACCCTTACGCTAACACTAACCCGTACCCTAACACGTACGCTCACCCTAAACCATTGTCGTAAACTAACTTGTCCCCTAAACCGTCCCCATCCCCTAACCCTAACCTTAACCCTAACCCTAACCCTAATCCTTACCCAAAGCCTTACCCTAACCCGTCCCCTAATCCTAACCCGTACGCTAACACTAACCCATATCCTAACACGTACGCTCACCCTAAACCGTTGTCGTACCCTAACCTGTCCCCTAAACCGTCCCCATCACCTAACCCTAGCCCTTACCCTAACACTAACCCTAACCCTTACCCGAAGCCTTACCCTAATCCGTCCCCTAATCCTAACCCGTACGCTAACACTTACCCGTACCCTAACACGTACGCTGACACTAAACCGTTGTCGTACACTAACCTGTCCCCTAAACTGTCCCCGTGCCATAACCCTAACCCTAACCCTAACCCTAACACTTACCCGAAGCCTTACCCTAACCCGTCCCCTAATCCTAACCCATACGCTAACACTAACCCGTACCCTAACACATACTCTGACCCTAAACCGTTGTCGTACCCTAACCTGTCCCCTAAACCATCCCCGTCCCCTAACCCTAACCCTAACCCTATCCCTTACCCGAAGCCTTACCCTAAACCGTCCCCTAATCCTAACCCGTATGCTAACACTAACCCGTACCCTAACACGTACGCTCACCCTAAACCGTTGTCGTACCCTAACCTGTCCCCTAAACCATCCCCGTCCTCTAACCCTAACCCTAACCCTAACCCTAAACCTAACCCTTACCCGAAGCCTTAACCTAACCCGTCCCCTAATCCTAACCAATACCCTAACACTAACCCGTACCCTAATACGTACGCTCACACTAAACTGTTGTCGTACCCTAACCTATCCCCTAAACCGTCCCCGTGCCGTAACCCTAACCCTAAGCCTAACCCTAACCCTAACCCTTACCCGAAGCCTTACCCTAACCCGTCCCCTAATCCTAACCCGTACGCTAACACTAACCCGTCCCCTAACACGTACGCTCACCCTAAGCCTTTGTCGTACCCTAACCTGTCCCCTAAACCGTCCCCATCAATTAACCCTAACCCTAACCCTAAGCCTAACCCTAACCCTTACCCGAAGCCTTACCCTAACCCGTCCCCTAATCCTAACCCGTACGCTAACACTAACCCGTACCCTAACACGTACGCTGACCCTAAACCGTTGTCGTACCCTAACCTGTCCACTAAACCGTCCCCGTCCCCTAACCCTAAACCTAACCCTATCCCTTACCCGAAGCCTTACCCTAACCCGTCCCTTAATCCTAACACGTACGCTAACACTACCCCTTACCCTAACACGTACGCTCACCCTAAACCGTTGTCGTACCCTAACCTTTCCCCTAAACCGTCCCCGTCCCCTAACCCTAATCCTAACCCTAACCCTTACCCGAAGCCTTACCCTAACCCGACCCCTAATCCTAACCCGTACGCTAACACTAACCCGTACCCTAACACGTACGCTCACCCTAAACCGTTGGCGTAAACTAACTTGTCCCCTAAACCGTCCTCATCCCCTAACCCTAACCCTAACCCTAACCCTAACCCTAACCCTTACCCGAAGCCTTACCCTAACCCGTCCCCTAATCCTAACCCGTACGCTAACACTAACCCGTACCCTAACACGTACGCTCACCCTAAACCGTTGTCGTAAACTAACTTGTCCCCTAAATCGACCCCATTCCCTAACCCTAACACTAACCCTAAACCTAACCCTAACCCTTACCCGAAGCCTTACCCTAACCCGTCCCCTAATCCTAACCCGTAAGCTAACACTAACCCGTACCCTAACACGTACGCTCACCCTAAACCGCTGTCGTACCCTAACCTGTCCCCTAAACCGTCCCCGTCCCCTAACCCTAACCTTAAACCTACCCCTAACCCTAACCGTTACCTGAAGCCTTACCCTAACCCGTCCCCTAATCCTAACCCGTACGCTAACACTAAACCGTACCCTAACACGTACGCTCACCCTAAAACGTTGTCATACACTAACCTGTCCCCTAAACCGTCCCCGTCCCATAACACTAACCCTAACCCTAACCCTTACCCGAAGCCTTACCCTAACCCGTCCCCTAATCCTAACCCGTAAGCTAACACTAACCCGTACCCTAACACGTACGCTCACCCTAAACCGTTGTCGTACCCTAACCTGTCCCCTAAACCATCCCCATCCCCTAACCCTAACCCTAACCCTAACCCTAACCCTAACCCTTACCCGAAGCCTTATCCTAACCCGTCCCCTAATCCTAACCCGTACGCTAACACTAACCCGTACCCTAACACGTACGCTCACCCTAAACCGTTGTCGTACCCTAGCCTGTCCCCTACACTGTCCCCGTCCCCTAATCCTAACCCTAACCCTAACCCTAACCCTAACCCTTACCCGAAGCCTTACCCTAACCCGATCCCTAATCCTAACCCATACGCTAACACTAACCCGTACCCTAACACGTACGCTGACCCTAAACCGTTGTCGTACCCTAACCTATCCCCTAAACCGTCCCCATCTCATAACCCTAACCCTAACCCTAACCCTTAACCGAAGCCTTACCCTAACCCGTCCCCTAATCCTAAACCGTACGCTAACACTAAACCGTACCCTAACACGTACGCTCACCCGAAACCGTTGTTGTACCCTAACCTGTCCCCTAAACCGTCCCCGTCCCCGTCCCCTAACCCTAACCCTAACCCTAACCCTAACCCTTACCCGAAGCCTTACCCTAACCCGTCCCCTAATCCTAACCCGTACGCTAACGCTAACCCGAACCCTAACACGTACGCTCACAATAAACTGTTGTCGTACCCTAACCTATCCCCTAAGCCGTCCCCGTCCCCTAACCCTAACCCTAAGCCTAACCCTAACCCTAACCCTTACCCGAAGCCTTACCCTAACCCGTCCTCTAATACTAACCCATACGCTAACACTAACCCGTACCCTAACACGAACGCTCACCCTAAACCGTTGTCGTAAACTAATTTGTCCCCTAAACCGTCTCCATCCCCTAACCCTAACCCTAACCCTAACCCTTACCCGAAGCCTTACCCTAACCCGTTCCCTAATCCTAACCCGTACGCTAACACTAACCCGTACCCTAACACATACGCTGACCCTAAACTGTTGTCGTACCCTAAAGTTTCCCCTAAACTGTCCCCGTCCCATAACCCCAACCCTAACCCTAACCCTAACCCTAACCCTAACCCTAACCCTTACCCGAAGCCTTACCCTAACCCGTCCCCTAATTCTAACCCGTACACTAACACTAACCCGTACCCTAACACGTACGCTCACCCTAAACCATTGTCATAAACTAACTTGTCCCCTAAACCGTCCCCATCCCCTAACCCTAACCCTAACCCTAACCCTAACCCTAACCCTTACCCGAAGCCTTACCCTAACCCGTCCCCTAATCCTAACCCGTACGCTAACACTAACCCGTACCCTAACACGTACGCTCACCATAAACCGTTGTCGTAAACTAACTTGTCCCCTAAACCGTCCCCATCACCTAACCCTAACCCTAACCCTAACCCTAACCCTAACCCTTACCCGAAGCCTTACCCTAACCCGTCCCCTAATCCTAACCCGTACGCTAACACTAACCCGTACCCTAACACGTACGCTGACCCTAAACCGTTGTCATACCCTAAACTGTCTCCTAAACCGTCCCCGTGCCATAACCCTAACCCTAACCCTTACCCTAACACTAACCCTTACCCGAAGCCTTACCCTAACCCGTCCCCTAATCCTAACCCTTACGCTAACACTAACCCGTACCCTAACACGTACGCTCACCCTAATCTGTTGTCGTGCCCTAACCTCTCCCCTAAACCGTCCCCGTCCCCTAACCCTAACCCTAACCCTACACCTAAACCTAACCCTTACCAGAAGCCTTACCCTAACCCTTCCCCTAATCCTAACCCGTACGCTAACACTAAGCCGTACCCTAACACGTACACTCACCCTAAACCGTTGTCGTATACTAACCTGTCCCCTAAACCGTCCCCGTCCCCTAACCCTAACCCTAAGCCTAACCCTAACCCTAACCCTTACCCGAAGCCTTACCCTAACCCGTCCCCGAATCCTAACCCGTACGCTAACACTAACCCTTACCCTAACACGTACGCTGACCCTAAACCGTTGTCGTACCCCAACCTGTCCCCTAAACCTTCCCCATCCCCTAACCCTAACCCTAACCCTACCCCTAACCCTAACCGTTACCCGAAGCCTTACCCTAACCCGACCCCTAATCCTAACCCGTACGCTAACACTAACCCGTACCCTAACACGTACGCTCACCCTAAACCGTTGTCGTAAACTAACTTGTCCCCTAAACCGTCCCCATCCCCTAACCCTAACCCTAACCCTAACCCTAACCCTAGCCCTTAATCGAAGCCTTACACTAACCCGTCCCCTAATCCTAACCCGTACGCTAACACTAACACGTACCCTAACACGAACGCTCACCCTAAACCGTTGTCGTAAACTAACTTGTCCCCTAAACCGTCCCCATCCCCTAACCCTATCCCTAACCCTAACCCTAACCCTAACCCTTACCCGAAGCCTTACCCTAACCCGTCCCTTAATACTAACCCGTACGCTAACACTAACCCGTACCCTAACACGTACGTTCACCCTAAACCGTTGTCGTAAACTAACTTGTCCCCTAAACCGTCCCCATCCCCTAACCCTAACCCTAACCCTAACCCTAACCCTAACCCTTACCCGAAGCCTTACCCTAACCCGTCCCGTATTCCTAACCCGTACGCTAACACTAACCCGTACCCTAACACGTACGCTGACCCTAAACCGTTGTCGTACCCTAACCTGTCCCCTGAACTGTCCCCGTCCCGTAACCCTAAACCTAACCCTAGCCCTAACCCTAACACTTACCCGAAGCCTTACACTAAACTGTCCCCTAATCCTAACCCGTACGCTAACACTAACTCTTACCCTAACACGTAGGCTCACCCTAAACCGTTGTCGTACCCTAACCTGTCCCCTAAACCTTCCCCGTCCCCTAACCCTAAACCTAACCCTACCCCTAACCCTAACCGTTACCCGAAGCCTTACCCTAACCCGTCCCCTAATCCTAAACCGTACGCTAACACTAACCCGTACCCTAACACGTACGCTCACCCTAAACCGTTGTCGTAAACTCACTTGTCCCCTAAACCGTCCCCATCCCCTAACCCTAACCCTAACCCTAACCCTAACCCTAGCCCTTACCCGAAGCCTTACCCTAACCCGTCCCCTAATCCTAAGCCGTACGCTAACACTAACCCGTACCGTAACACGAACGCTCACCCTAAACCGTTGTCGTAAACTAACTTGTCCCCTAAACCGTCCCATCCCCTAACCCTAACCCTAACCCTAACCCTAACCCTTACCCGAAGCCTTACCCTAACCCGTCCCCTAATCCTAACCCGTACGCTAACACTAACCCGTAACCTAACACGTACGCTCACCCTAAACCGTTGTCGTACCCTAACCTGTCCCTTAAACCTTCCCCGTCCCCTAACCCTAAACCTAACCCTACCCCTAACCCTAACCGTTACCCGAAGCCTTACCCTAACCCGTCCCCTACTCCTAAACCTTACGCTAACACTAACCCGTACCCTAACATGTACGCTCACGATAAACCGTTGCCGTAAACTAACTTGTCCCCTAAACCGTCCCCATCCCCTAACCCTAACCCAAACCCTAACCCTAACCCTAAACCTTACCCGAAGCCTTACCCTAACCCGTCCCCTAATCGCAACCCGTACGCTAACACCCGTACCCTAACACGAACGCTCACCCTAAACCGTTGTCGTAAACTAACTTGTCCCCTAAACCATCTCCAACCCCTAACCCTAACCCTAACCCTAACCCTAACCCTAACCCTAACCCGTCCCCTGATCCTAACCCGTACGCTAACACTAACCCATACCCTAACACGTACGCTGACCCTAAACCGTTGTCGTACCCTAAATTTTCCCCTAAACTGTCCCCGTCCCATAACCCCAACCCTAACCCTAACCCTAACCCTAACCCTAAACCTAACCCTTACCCGAAGCCTTACCCTAACCCGTCCCCTAATCCTAACCCGTACGTTAACACTAACCCATACCCTAACACGTACGCTCACCCTAAACCGTTGTCGTAAACTAACTTGTACCCTAAACCGTCCCCATCCCCTAACCCTAACCCTAACCATAACCCTAACCCTAACCCTTACCCAAAGTCTTACCCTAACCCGTCCCCTAATCCTAACCCGTACGCTAACACTAACCCGTACCCTAACACGTACGCTGATCCTAAACCGTTGTCGTACCCTAACCTGTCCCCTAAACTGTCCCCGAGCCATAACCCTAACCCTAAACCTAACCCTAACCCTAACCCTTACCCGAAGCCTTACCCTAACCCGTCCCCTAATCCTAACCCGTACGCTAACACTAACCCCTACCCTAACACGTACGCTCACCCTAAAACCTTGTCGTACCCTAACCTGTCCCCTAAACCATCCCCGGCCTCTAACCCTAACACTAACCCTAACCCTAACCCTAACGCTTACCCGAAGCCTTACCCTAACCCGTCCCCTAATCCTAACCCGTACGCTAACACTAACCCGTACCCTAACACGTACGCTCACAATAAACTGTTGTCGTACCCTAACCTATACCCTAAACCGTCCCCGTCCCCTAACCCTAACCCTAAGCCTAACCCTAAACCTAACCCTTACCCGAAGCCTTACCCTAACCCGTCCCCTAATACTAACCCGTACGCTAACACTAACCCGTACCCTAACACGTACGCTCACCCTAAACCGTTGTCGTAAACTATCTTGTCCCCTAAACCGTCCCCATCCCCTAACCCTAACCCTAACCCTAACCCTAACCCTAACCCTTACCCGAAGCCTTACCCTAACCCGTCCCCTAATCCTAACCCGTACGCTAACACTAACCCGTACCCTAACACGTACGCTCACCCTAAACCGTTGTCGTACACTTACCTGTCCCCTAAACTGTCCCCGTCCCGTAACCCTAACCCTAACCCTAACCCTAACCCTAACACTTACCCGAAGCCTTACCCTAACCCGTCCCCTAATCCTAACCCGTACGCTAACACTAACCCTTACCCTAACACGTACGCTCACCCTAAACCGTTGTCGTACCCCAACCTGTCCCCTAAACCTTCCCCATCCCCTAACCCTAACCCTAACCCTACCCCTAACCCTAACAGTTAACCGAAGCCTTACCCTAACCCGTCCCCTAATCCTAAATCTTACGCTAACACTAACCCGTACACTAACACGTACGCTCACCCTAAACCGTTGTCGTAACGTAACTTGTCCCCTAAACCGTCCCCATCCCCTAACCCTAACCCTAACCCTATCCCTAACCCTAGCCCTTACCCGAAGCCGTACCCTAACCCGTCCCCTAATTCTAACCCGTACGCTAACACTAACCCGTACCCTAACACGTACGCTGACCCTAAACCGTTGTCGTACCCTAACCTGTCCCCTAAACTGTCCCCGTCCCATAACCCTAACCTTAACCCTAACCCTAACCCTAACTCTTACCCGAAGCCTTACCCTACCCCGTCCCCTAATCCTAACCCGTACGCTAACACTAAACCTTACCCTAACACGTACGCTCACCCTAAACCGTTGTCGTACCCTAACCTGTCCCCTAAACCGTCCCCGTCACCTAACCCTAACCCTAACCCTACCCCTAACCCTTACCCGAAGCCTTACCCTAACCCGTCCCCTAATCCTAAACAGTACGCTAACACTAACCCATACCCTAACACGTACGCTCTCCCTAAACCGTTATCGTAAACTAACTTGTCCCCTAAACCGTCCCCATCCCCTAACCCTAACCCTAACCATAACCCTAACCCTAACACTTACCCGAAGCCTTACCCTAACCCGTCCCCTAATCATAACCCGTACGCTAACACTAACCCATACCCTAACACGTACACTGACCCTAAACCGTTGTCGTACCCTAACCTGTCCCCTACACTGTCCCCGTGCCCTAACCCTAACCCTAGCCCTAACCCTAACCCTTACCCGAAGCCGTACCCTAACCCGTCCCCTAATCCTAACCCGTACGCTAACACTAACCCGTACCCTAAAACGTACGCTCACAATAAACTGTTGTCGTACCCTAACCTATCCCCTAAACCGTCCCCGTCCCCTAACCCTAACCCTAAGCCTAACCCTACCCCTAACCCTTACCCGAAGCCTTACCCTAACCCGTCCCCTAATACTAACCCGTACTCTAACACTAACCCGTACCCTAACACGTACGCTCACCCTAAACCGTTGTCGTAAACTAACTTGTCCCCTAAACCGTCCCCATCCCCTAACCCTAACCCTAACCCTAACCCTAAACCTAACCCTTACCCGAAGCCTTACCCTAACCCGTCCCGTAATCCTAACCCGTACGCTAACACTAACCCGTACGCTAACACGTACGCTGACCCTAAACCGTTGTCGTACCCTAACCTGTCCCTTAAACTGTCCCCGTCCCGTAAGCCTAACCCTAACCCTAACCCTAACCCTAACACTTACCCGAAGCCTTACCCTAACCCGTCCCCTAATCCTAACCCGTACGCTAACACTAACCCTTACCCTAATAAGTACGCTCACTCTAAACCGTTGTCGTAACCCAACCTGTCCCCTAAACCTTCCCCGTCCCCTAACCCTAACCCTAAACCTACCCCTAACCCTAACAGTTACCCGAAGCCTTACCATAACCCGTCCCCTTATCCTAACCCTTACGCTAACACTAACCCGTACCCTAACACGTACGCTCACCCTAAACCGTTTTCGTAAACTAACTTGTCCCCTAAACCGTCCCCATTGCCTAACCCTAACCCTAACCCTAAACCTAACCCTAACCCTTACCCGAAGCCTTACCCTAACCCGTCCCCTAATCCTAAACCGTACGCTAACACTAACCCGTACCCTAAAACGTACGCTGACCCTAAACCGTTGTCGTACCCTAACCTTTCCCCTAAACTGTCCCCGTCCCATAACCCCAACCCTAACCCTAACCCTAACCCTAACCCTAACCCTAACCCTTACCCGAAGCCTTACCCTAACCCGTCCCCTAATTCTAACCCGTACGCTAACACTAACCTATACCCTAACACGTACGCTCACCCTAAACCGTTGTCGTAAACTAAATTGTCCCCTAAACCGTCCGCATCCCCTAACCCTAACCCTAACCCTAACCCTAACCCGAACCCTTACCCGAAGGCTTACCCTAACCCGTCCCCTAATCCTAACCCGTACGCTAACACTAACCCATACCCTAACACGTACGCTCACCCTAAACCGTTGTCGTACACTAACCTGTCCCCTAAACCGTCCCCGTCCCCTAAACCTAACCCTAACCCTACCCCTAAACCTAACCCTTACCCGAAGCCTTACCCTAACCCGTCCCCTAATCCTAACCCGTACGCTAACACTAACCCGTACCCTAACACGTACGCTCACCCTAAACCGTTGTCGTACCCTAACCTTTCCCCTAAACTGTCCCCGTCCCATAACCCCAACCCTAACCCTAACCCTAACCCTAACCCTAACCCTAACCCTTACCCGAAGCCTTACCCTAACCCGTACCCTAATTCTAACCCGTACGCTAACACTAACCCGTACCCTAACACGTACGCTCACCCTAAACCGTTGTTGTAAACTCACTTGTCCCCTAAACCGTCCCCATCCCCTAACCATAACCCTAACCCTAACCCTAACCCTAACCCTTACCCGAAGCCTTACCCTAACCCTTCCCCTAATCCTAACCCGTACGCTAACACTAACCCGTACCCTAACACGTACGCTCACCCTAAACCGTTGTCGTAAACTAACTTGTCCCCTAAAACGTCCCCATCCCCTAAACCTAACCCTAACCCTAACCGTAAACCTAACCCTTACCCGAAGCCTTACCCTAACCCGTCCCCTAATCCTAACCCGTACGCTAACACTAACCCGTACCCTAACACGTACGCTCACCCTAAACCGTTGTCGTACACTTACCTGTCCCCTAAACTGTCCCCGTCCCGTAACCCTAACCCTAACCCTAACCCTAACCCTAACACTTACCCGAAGCCTTACCCTAACCCGTCCCCTAATCCTAACCCGTACGCTAACACTAACCCTTACCCTAACACGTACGCTCACCCTAAACCGTTGTCGTACCCCAACCTGTCCCCTAAACCTTCCCCATCCCCTAACCCTAACCCTAACCCTACCCCTAACCCTAACAGTTACCCGAAGCCTTACCCTAACCCGTCCCCTAATCCTAAATCTTACGCTAACACTAACCCGTACACTAACACGTACGCTCACCCTAAACCGTTGTCGTAACGTAACTTGTCCCCTAAACCGTCCCCATCCCCTAACCCTAACCCTAACCCTATCCCTAACCCTAGCCCTTACCCGAAGCCGTACCCTAACCCGTCCCCTAATTCTAACCCGTACGCTAACACTAACCCGTACCCTAACACGTACGCTGACCCTAAACCGTTGTCGTACCCTAACCTGTCCCCTAAACTGTCCCCGTCCCATAACCCTAACCTTAACCCTAACCCTAACCCTAACTCTTACCCGAAGCCTTACCCTACCCCGTCCCCTAATCCTAACCCGTACGCTAACACTAAACCTTACCCTAACACGTACGCTCACCCTAAACCGTTGTCGTACCCTAACCTGTCCCCTAAACCGTCCCCGTCACCTAACCCTAACCCTAACCCTACCCCTAACCCTTACCCGAAGCCTTACCCTAACCCGTCCCCTAATCCTAAACCGTACGCTAACACTAACCCATACCCTAACACGTACGCTCTCCCTAAACCGTTATCGTAAACTAACTTGTCCCCTAAACCGTCCCCATCCCCTAACCCTAACCCTAACCATAACCCTAACCCTAACACTTACCCGAAGCCTTACCCTAACCCGTCCCCTAATCATAACCCGTACGCTAACACTAACCCATACCCTAACACGTACACTGACCCTAAACCGTTGTCGTACCCTAACCTGTCCCCTACACTGTCCCCGTGCCCTAACCCTAACCCTAGCCCTAACCCTAACCCTTACCCGAAGCCGTACCCTAACCCGTCCCCTAATCCTAACCCGTACGCTAACACTAACCCGTACCCTAAAACGTACGCTCACAATAAACTGTTGTCGTACCCTAACCTATCCCCTAAACCGTCCCCGTCCCCTAACCCTAACCCTAAGCCTAACCCTACCCCTAACCCTTACCCGAAGCCTTACCCTAACCCGTCCCCTAATACTAACCCGTACTCTAACACTAACCCGTACCCTAACACGTACGCTCACCCTAAACCGTTGTCGTAAACTAACTTGTCCCCTAAACCGTCCCCATCCCCTAACCCTAACCCTAACCCTAACCCTAAACCTAACCCTTACCCGAAGCCTTACCCTAACCCGTCCCGTAATCCTAACCCGTACGCTAACACTAACCCGTACGCTAACACGTACGCTGACCCTAAACCGTTGTCGTACCCTAACCTGTCCCTTAAACTGTCCCCGTCCCGTAAGCCTAACCCTAACCCTAACCCTAACCCTAACACTTACCCGAAGCCTTACCCTAACCCGTCCCCTAATCCTAACCCGTACGCTAACACTAACCCTTACCCTAATAAGTACGCTCACTCTAAACCGTTGTCGTAACCCAACCTGTCCCCTAAACCTTCCCCGTCCCCTAACCCTAACCCTAAACCTACCCCTAACCCTAACAGTTACCCGAAGCCTTACCATAACCCGTCCCCTTATCCTAACCCTTACGCTAACACTAACCCGTACCCTAACACGTACGCTCACCCTAAACCGTTTTCGTAAACTAACTTGTCCCCTAAACCGTCCCCATTGCCTAACCCTAACCCTAACCCTAAACCTAACCCTAACCCTTACCCGAAGCCTTACCCTAACCCGTCCCCTAATCCTAAACCGTACGCTAACACTAACCCGTACCCTAAAACGTACGCTGACCCTAAACCGTTGTCGTACCCTAACCTTTCCCCTAAACTGTCCCCGTCCCATAACCCCAACCCTAACCCTAACCCTAACCCTAACCCTAACCCTAACCCTTACCCGAAGCCTTACCCTAACCCGTCCCCTAATTCTAACCCGTACGCTAACACTAACCTATACCCTAACACGTACGCTCACCCTAAACCGTTGTCGTAAACTAAATTGTCCCCTAAACCGTCCGCATCCCCTAACCCTAACCCTAACCCTAACCCTAACCCGAACCCTTACCCGAAGGCTTACCCTAACCCGTCCCCTAATCCTAACCCGTACGCTAACACTAACCCATACCCTAACACGTACGCTCACCCTAAACCGTTGTCGTACACTAACCTGTCCCCTAAACCGTCCCCGTCCCCTAAACCTAACCCTAACCCTACCCCTAAACCTAACCCTTACCCGAAGCCTTACCCTAACCCGTCCCCTAATCCTAACCCGTACGCTAACACTAACCCGTACCCTAACACGTACGCTCACCCTAAACCGTTGTCGTACCCTAACCTTTCCCCTAAACTGTCCCCGTCCCATAACCCCAACCCTAACCCTAACCCTAACCCTAACCCTAACCCTAACCCTTACCCGAAGCCTTACCCTAACCCGTACCCTAATTCTAACCCGTACGCTAACACTAACCCGTACCCTAACACGTACGCTCACCCTAAACCGTTGTTGTAAACTCACTTGTCCCCTAAACCGTCCCCATCCCCTAACCATAACCCTAACCCTAACCCTAACCCTAACCCTTACCCGAAGCCTTACCCTAACCCTTCCCCTAATCCTAACCCGTACGCTAACACTAACCCGTACCCTAACACGTACGCTCACCCTAAACCGTTGTCGTAAACTAACTTGTCCCCTAAAACGTCCCCATCCCCTAAACCTAACCCTAACCCTAACCATAAACCTAACCCTTACCCGAAGCCTTACCCTAACCCGTCCCCTAATCCTAAACCGTACGCTAACACTAACCCGTACCCTAACTCGTACGCTGACCCTAAACTGTTGTCGTACCCTAACCTCTCCCCTAAACTGTCCCCGTGCCATAAACCTAACCCTAACCCTAACCCTAACCCTAACCCTTACCCGAAGCCTTACCCTAACCCGTCCCCTAATCCTAAACCGTACGCTAACACTAACTCGTACCCTAACACATACGCTAACCCTAAACCGTTGTCGTGCCCTAACCTGTACCCAAAACCGTCCCCGTCTCCTAACCCTAACTCTAACCATTACCCTAACCCTAAATCTTACCCGAAGCCTTACCCTAACCCGTCCCCTAATCCTAACTCGTACGCTAACACTAACCCGTACCCTAACACGTACGCTCACCCTAAACCGTTGTCGTAAACTAACTTGTCCCCTAAACCGTCCCCATCCCCTAACCCTAACCCTAACCCTAACCCTAACCCTAACCCTTACCCGAAGCCTTACCCTAACCCGTCCCGTAATCCTAACCCGTACGCTAACACTAACCCGTACCCTAACACGTACGCTGACCCTAAACCGTTGTCGTACACTTACCTGTCCCCTAAACTGTCCCCGTCCCGTAACCCTAACCCTAAACCTAACCCTAACCCTAACACTTACCCGAAGCCTTACCCTAACCCGTACCCTAATCCTAACCCGTACGCTAACACTAACCCTTACCCTAACACGTACGCTCACCCTAAACCATTGTCGTACCCCAACCTGTCCCCTAAACCTTCCCCATCCCCTAACCCTAACCCTAAACCTGCCCCTAACCCTAACCGTTACCCGAAGCGTTACCCTAACCCGTCCCCTAATCCTAAATCTTACGCTAACACTAACCCGTACCCTAACACGTACGCTCACCCTAAACCGTTGTCGTAAACTAACTTGTCCCCTAAACCGTCCCCATCCCCTAACCCTAACCCTAACCCTATCCGTAACCCTAGCCCTTACCCGAAGCCGTACCCTAACCCGTCCCCTAATCCTAACCCGTACGCTAACACTAACCTGTACTCTAACACGAACGCTCACCCTAAACTGTTGTCGTAAACTAACTTATCCCCTAAACCGTCCCCATCCCCTAACCCTAACCCTAACCCTAACCCTAACCCTAACCCTTACCCGAAGCCTTACCCTAACCCGTCCCCGAATCCTAACCCGTACGCTAACACTAACCCATACCCTAACACGTACGCTGACCCTAAACCGTTGTCGTACCCTAACCTGTCTCCTACACTGTCCCCGTGCCCTAACCCTAACCCTAGCCCTAACCCTAACCCTTACCCGAAGCCGTACCCTAACCCGTCCCCTAATCCTAACCCGTACGCTAACACTAACCCGTACCCTAAAACGTACGCTCACAATAAACTGTTGTCGTACCCTAACCTATCCCCTAAACCGTCCCCGTCCCCTAACCCTAACCCTAAGCCTAACCCTACCCCTAACCCTTACCCGAAGCCTTACCCTAACCCGTCCCCTAATCCTAAACCGTACGCTAACACTAACCCTTACCCTAACAAGTACGCTCACTCTAAACCGTTGTCGTACCCCAACCTGTCCCCTAAACCTTCCCCGTCCCCTAACCCTAACCCTAACCCTACCCCTAACCCTAACAGTTACCCGAAGCCTTACCATAACCCGTCCCCTAATCCTAACCCTTACGCTAACACTAACCCGTACCCTAACACGTACGCTCACCCTAAACCGTTTTCGTAAACTAACTTGTCCCCTAAACCGTCCCCATTGCCTAACCCTAACCCTAACCCTAACCCTAAACCTAACCCTAACCCTTACCCGAAGCCTTACCCTAACCCGTCCCCTAATCCTAAACCGTACGCTAACACTAACCCGTACCCTAAAACGTACGCTGACCCTAAACCGTTGTCGTACCCTAACCTTTCCCCTAAACTGTCCCCGTCCCATAACCCCAACCCTAACCCTAACCCTAACCCTAACCCTAACACTTACCCGAAGCCTTACCCTAACCCGTCCCCTAATTCTAACCCGTACGCTAACACTAACCCATACCCTAACACGTACGCTCACCCTAAACCGTTGTCGTAAACTAACTTGTCCCCTAAACCGTCCCCATCCCCTAACCCTAACCCTAACCCTAACCCTAACCCTAGCCCTTACCCGAAGCCTTACCCTAACCCGTCCCCTAATCCTAAGCCGTACGCTAACACTAACCCGTACCGTAACACGAACGCTCACCCTAAACCGTTGTTGTACACTAACCTGTCCCCTAAACCTTCCCCGTCCCCTAACCCTAAACCTAACCCTACCCCTAACCCTAACCGTTACCTGAGGCCTTACCCTAACCCGTCCCCTAATCCTAACCCTTACGCTAACCCTAACCTGTACCCTAACACGTACGCTCACCCTAAACCGTTGTCGTAAACTAACTTGTCCCCTAAACCGTCCCCATCCCCTAACCCTAACCCTAACCCTAACCTTAACCCTTACCCGAAGCCTTACCCTATCCCGTCCCCTAATCCTAAGCCGTACGCTAACACCCGTACCCTAACACGAACGCTCACCCTAAACCGTTGTCGTAAACTAACTTGTCCCCTAAACCGTCCCCATCCCCTAACCCTAACCCTAACCCTAACCCTAACCCTAACACTTACCCGAAGCCTTACCCTAACCCGTCCCCTAATCCTAACCCGTACGCTAACACTAACCCGTAACCTAACACGTACGCTCACCCTAAACCGTTGTCGTACCCTAACCTGTCCCTTAAACCTTCCCCATCCCCTAACCCTAAACCTAACCCTACCCCTAACCCTAACCGTTACCCGAAGCCTTACCCTAACCCGTCCCCTACTCCTAACCCTTGCGCTAACACTAACCCGTACCCTAACACGTACGCTCACGATAAACCGTTGTCGTAAACTAACTTGTCCCCTAAACCGTCCCCATCCCCTAACCGTAACCCTAACCCTAACCCTAACCCTAAACCTTACCCGAAGCCTTACCCTAACCCGTCCCCTAATCGCAACCCGTACGCTAACACCCGTACCCTAACACGAACGCTCACCCTAAACCGTTGTCGTAAACTAACTTGTCCCCTAAACCATCTCCAGCCCCTAACCCTAACCCTAACCCTAACCCTAACCCGTCCCCTAATCCTAACCCGTACGCTAACACTAATCCATACCCTAACACGTACGCTGACCGTAAACCGTTGTCGTACGCTAAATTTTCCCCTAAACTGTCCCCGTCCCATAACCCCAACCCTAACCCTAACCCTAACCCTAACCCTAAACCTAACCCTTACCCGAAGCCTTACCCTAACCCGTCCCCTAATTCTAACCCGTACGCTAACACTGACCCGTTCCCTAACACGTACGCTCACCCTAAACCGTTGTCTTAAACTAACTTGTCCCCTAAACCGTCCCCGTCCCCTAACCCTAACCCTAACCCTAACCCTAACCCTTACCCGAAGCCTTACCCTAACCCGTCCCCTAATCCTAACCCGTACGCTAACACTAACCCATACCCTAACACGTACGCTCACCCTAAACCGTTGTCGTAAACTAACATGTACCCTAAACCGTCCCCATCTCCTAACCCTAACCCTAACCATAACCCTAACCCTAACCCTTACCCGAAGCCTTACCCTAACCCGTCCCCTAATCCTAACCTGTACGCTAACACTAACCCGTACCCTAACACGTACGCTGACCCTAAACCGTTGTCGTACCCTAACCTGTCCCCTAAACTGTCCCCGAGCCATAACCCTAACCCTAAACCTAACCCTAACCCTAACCCTTACCCGAAGCCTTACCCTAACCCGTCCCCTAATCCTAACCCGTACGCTAACACTAACCCCTACCCTAACACGTACGCTCACCCTAAAACATTGTCGTACCCTAACCTGTCCCCTAAACCGTCCCCGTCCCCTAACCCTAACCCTAACCCTAACCCTAACCCTTACCGGAAGCCTTAACCTAAGCCTTCCCGTAATCCTAACCCGTACGCTAACACTAAGCCGTACCCTAACACGTACGCTCACCCTAAACCATTGTCGTATCCTAACCAGTCCCCTAAACTGTCCCCGTCCCATAACCCTAACCCTAACCCTAACCCTAACCCTAACCCTAACCCTTACCCGATGCCTTACCCTAACCCGTCCCCTAATCCTAACGCGTAAGCTAACACTAACCCGTCCCCTAACACGTACGCTCACCCTAAACCGTTGTCGTACCCTAACCTGTCCCCTAAACCGTCCCCGTCCCCTAACCCTAACCCTAACCCTAACCCTTAACCGAAGCCTTAACCTAACCCGTCCCCTAATCCTAACCTGTACGCTAACACTAACCCGTACCGTAACACGTACCCTGACCCTAAACCGTTGTCGTAAACTAACTTGTCCCCTAAACCGTCCCCATCCCCTAATCCTAACCCTAACCCTAAACTTACCCCTAACCCTAACCCTTACCCGAAGCCTTACCCTAACCCGTCCCCTAATCCTAACCCGTACGCTAACACTAACCCGTACCCTAACACGTACGCTGACCCTAAACCGTTGTCGTACCCTAACGTGTCCCCTAAACCGTCCCCATCCCCTAAACCTAACCCTAACCCTAACCCTTAACAGAAGCCTTACCCTAACACGTCCCCTAATCCTAACCCGTACGCTAACACTAACCCCTACCCTAACACGTACGCTGACCCTAAACCGTTGTCGTAAACTAACTTGTCCCCTAAACCGTCCCCATCCCCTAATCCTAACCCTAACCCTAACCCTAACCCTAACCCTTACCCGAAGCCTTACCCTAACCCGTCCCCTAATCCTAACCGGTACGCTAACACTAAGCCGTACCCTAACATGTACGGTCACCCTAAACCGTTGTCATACCCTACCCTGTCCCCTAAACCGTCCCTGTCCCCTAACCCTAACCCTAACCCTAACCCTAACCCTAACCCTTACCCGAAGCATTACCCTAAACCGTCCCCTAATACTAACCCGTACGCTAACACTAATCCGTACCCTAACACGTACGCTCACCCTAAACCATTGTCGTACCCTAACCGGTCCCCTACACCGTCCCCGTCCCCTAACCCTAACCCTAACCCTAACCCTAACCCTAACCCTAACCCTTACCCGATGCCTTACCCTAACCCGTCCCCTAATCCTAACGCGTAAGCTAACACTAACCCGTACCCTAACAAGTAGGCTCACCCTATACCGTTGTCGTACCCTAACCTGTCCCCTAAACCTTCCCCGTCCCCTAACCCTAACCCTAACCATAACCCTAACCCTAACCCTTACCCGAAGCATTACCCTAAACCGTCCCCGAAACCTAACCCGTACGCTAACACTAACCCGTACCCTAACACGTACGCTGAACCTACACCGTTGTCGTACCCTAACCTGTCCCCTAAACCGTCCCCGTCCCCTAACCTTAACCCTAACACTACCCCTAACTCTAAACCTTACCCAAAGCCTTACCCTAACCCGTCCCCTAATCCTAACCCGTACGCTAACACTAACCCGTACCCTAACACGTACGCTCACCCTAAATCTTTGTCGTACCCTAACCTGTCCCCTAAACTCTCCCCGTCCCATAACCCTAACCCTAACCCTAACCCTAACCCTAACCCTTACCAGAAGCTTTACCCTAAACCGTCCCCTAATCCTAACCCGTACGCTAACACTACACCGTACCCTAACACGTACGCTCACCCTTAACCGTTGTCGTAAACTAACCTCTCCCCTAAACCGTCCCCAGCCCCTAACCCTAACCCTAACCCTAACCCTAACCCTAACCCTTACCCGGAGCCTTACCCTAACCCGTCCCCTAATCCTAACCCGTACGCTAACACTAACCCATACCCTAACACGTACGCTGACCCTAAACCGTTGTCGTACCCTAAACTGTCCCCTAAACTGTCCCCGTCCCATAACCCTTACCCTAACCCTAACGCTAACCCTAACACTTGCCCGAACCTTACACTAACCCGTCCCCTAATCCTAACCCGTACGCTAACACTAACCCGTACCTTAACATGTACGCTCACCCTAAAACGTTGTCGTACCCTAACCTGTCCCCTAAACCGTCCCCGTCCCCTAACCCTAACCCTAAGCCTAACCCTAACCCTAACCCTTACCCGAAGCCTTACCCTAACCCGTCCCCTAATCCTAACCCGTACGCTAACACTAACCCGTACCCTAACACGTACGCTCACCCTAAACCGTTGTCGTACTCTAACCTGTCCCCTAAACCGTTCCCGTCCCCTAACCCTAACCCTACCCCTAAGCATAACACTAACCCTTACCCGAAGCCTTACACTAACCCTTCCCCTAATCCTAACCCGTACGCTAACACTAAGCCGTACCCTAACACGTACGCTCACCCTAAACCGTTGTCGTATACTAACCTGTCCCCTAAACTGTCCCCGTCCCATAACTCTAACCCTAACCCTAACCCTAAACCTAACCCTTACCCGATGCCTTACCCTAGCCCGTCCCCTAATCCTAAGCCGTAAGCTAACACTAACCCGTACCCTAACACGTACGCTCACCCTAAATCGTTGTCGTACCCTAACCTGCCCCGTAAACCGTCCCCGTCCCCTAACCCTAACCCTAAATCTACCCCTAACCCTAACCCTTACCCGAAGCCTTACCCTAACCCGTCCCCTAATCCTAACCCGTACGCTAACACTAAACCGTACCCTAACACGTATGCTCACCTTAAAACGTTGTCGTACCCTAAACTGTCCCCTAAACCGTCCCCATCCCATAACCCTAACCCTAACCCTAACCCTAACCCTATCCCTTACCCGAAGCCTTACCCTAACCCGTCCCCTAATCCTAACCCGTGCGCTAAAACTAACCCGTACCCTAAAACGTACACTCACCCTATACCATTGTCGTTCCCTAACCTGTCCCCTAAACCATCCCCATCCTCTAACCCTAACCCTAACCCTAACCCTAAACCTATCCCTTACCCGAAGCCTTACCCTAACCCGTCCCCTTATCCTAACCCGTACGCTAACACTAACCCGTACCCTAACACGTACGCTCACCCTAAAACGTTGTCGTACCCTAACCTGTCCCCTAAACCGTCCCCGTCCCATAAACGTAACCCTAACCCTAACCCTAACCGTAACCCTTACCCGAAGCCTTACCCTAACCCGTCCCCTAATCCTAACCCTTACGCTAACACTAACCCGTACCCTAACACGTACGCTCACCCTAAACCGTTGTCGTAAACTAACTTGTCCCCTAAACCGTCCCCATCCCCTAACCCTAACCCTAACCCTAACCCTAACCCTAATCCTTACCCGAAGCCTTACCCTAACCCGTCCCCTAATCCTAACCCGTACGCTAACACTAACCCGTACCCTAACACGTACGCTCACCCTAAACCGTTGTCGTACCCTAACCTGTCCCCTAAACCGTCCCCATCACCTAACCCTAACCCTTACCCTAACACTAACCCTAACCCTTACCCGAAGCCTTACCCTAATCCGTCCCCTAATCCTAACCCGTACGCTAACACTTACCCGTACCCTAACACGTACGCTGACCCTAAACAGTTGTCGTACACTAACCTGTCCCCTAAACTGTCCCCGTGCCATAACCCTAACACTAACCCTAACCCTAACACTTACCCGAAGCCTTACCCTAACCCGTCCCCTAATCCTAACCCGTACGCTAACACTAACCCGTACCCTAACACGTACGCTCACCCTAAACCGTTGTCGTACCCTAACCTGTCCCCTAAACCGTACCCATCCCCTAACCCTAACCCTAAACCAACCCCTAACCCTAAACCTTACCCGAAGCCTTACCCTAACCCGTCCCCTTATCCTAACCCGTACGCTAACACTAAACCATACCCTAACACGGACGCTCACCCTAAAACGTTGTCGTACCCTAACCTGTCCCCTAAACCGTCCCCGTCCCATAAACCTAACCCTAACCCTAACCCTAACCGTAACCCTTACCCGAAGCCTTACCCTAACCCGTCCCCTAATCCTAACCCTTACGCTAACACTAACCCGTACCCTAACACGTACGCTCACCCTAAACCATTGTCGTAAACTAACTTGTCCCCTAAACCGTCCCCATCCCCTAACCCTAACCTTAACCCTAACCCTAACCCTAATCCTTACCCAAAGCCTTACCCTAACCCGTCCCCTAATCCTAACCCGTACGCTAACACTAACCCATATCCTAACACGTACGCTCACCCTAAACCGTTGTCGTACCCTAACCTGTCCCCTAAACCGTCCCCATCACCTAACCCTAACCCTTACCCTAACACTAACCCTAACCCTTACCCGAAGCCTTACCCTAATCCGTCCCCTAATCCTAACCCGTACGCTAACACTTACCCGTACCCTAACACGTACGCTGACACTAAACCGTTGTCGTACACTAACCTGTCCCCTAAACTGTCCCCGTGCCATAACCCTAACCCTAACCCTAACCCTAACACTTACCCGAAGCCTTACCCTAACCCGTCCCCTAATCCTAACCCATACGCTAACACTAACCCGTACCCTAACACATACTCTGACCCTAAACCGTTGTCGTACCCTAACCTGTCCCCTAAACCATCCCCGTCCCCTAACCCTAACCCTAACCCTATCCCTTACCCGAAGCCTTACCCTAAACCGTCCCCTAATCCTAACCCGTATGCTAACACTAACCCGTACCCTAACACGTACGCTCACCCTAAACCGTTGTCGTACCCTAACCTGTCCCCTAAACCATCCCCGTCCTCTAACCCTAACCCTAACCCTAACCCTAAACCTAACCCTTACCCGAAGCCTTAACCTAACCCGTCCCCTAATCCTAACCAATACCCTAACACTAACCCATACCCTAATACGTACGCTCACACTAAACTGTTGTCGTACCCTAACCTATCCCCTAAACCGTCCCCGTGCCCTAACCCTAACCCTAAGCCTAACCCTAACCCTAACCCTTACCCGAAGCCTTACCCTAACCCGTCCCCTAATCCTAACCCGTACGCTAACACTAACCCGTCCCCTAACACGTACGCTCACCCTAAGCCTTTGTCGTACCCTAACCTGTCCCCTAAACCGTCCCCATCCCTTAACCCTAACCCTAAACCTAAGCCTAACCCTAACCCTTACCCGAAGCCTTACCCTAACCCGTCCCTTAATCCTAACACGTACGCTAACACTACCCCTTACCCTAACACGTACGCTCACCCTAAACCGTTGTCGTACCCTAACCTTTCCCCTAAACCGTCCCCGTCCCCTAACCCTAATCCTAACCCTAACCCTTACCCGAAGCCTTACCCTAACCCGACCCCTAATCCTAACCCGTACGCTAACACTAACCCGTACCCTAACACGTACGCTCACCCTAAACCGTTGGCGTAAACTAACTTGTCCCCTAAACCGTCCTCATCCCCTAACCCTAACCCTAACCCTAACCCTAACCCTAACCCTTACCCGAAGCCTTACCCTAACCCGTCCCCTAATCCTAACCCGTACGCTAACACTAACCCGTACCCTAACACGTACGCTCACCCTAAACCGTTGTCGTAAACTAACTTGTCCCCTAAATCGACCCCATTCCCTAACCCTAACACTAACCCTAAACCTAACCCTAACCCTTACCCGAAGCCTTACCCTAACCCGTCCCCTAATCCTAACCCGTAAGCTAACACTAACCCGTACCCTAACACGTACGCTCACCCTAAACCGCTGTCGTACCCTAACCTGTCCCCTAAACCGTCCCCGTCCCCTAACCCTAACCTTAAACCTACCCCTAACCCTAACCGTTACCTGAAGCCTTACCCTAACCCGTCCCCTAATCCTAACCCGTACGCTAACACTAAACCGTACCCTAACACGTACGCTCACCCTAAAACGTTGTCATACACTAACCTGTCCCCTAAACCGTCCCCGTCCCATAACACTAACCCTAACCCTAACCCTTACCCGAAGCCTTACCCTAACCCGTCCCCTAATCCTAACCCGTAAGCTAACACTAACCCGTACCCTAACACGTACGCTCACCCTAAACCGTTGTCGTACCCTAACCTGTCCCCTAAACCATCCCCATCCCCTAACCCTAACCCTAACCCTAACCCTAACCCTAACCCTTACCCGAAGCCTTATCCTAACCCGTCCCCTAATCCTAACCCGTACGCTAACACTAACCCGTACCCTAACACGTACGCTCACCCTAAACCGTTGTCGTACCCTAGCCTGTCCCCTACACTGTCCCCGTCCCCTAATCCTAACCCTAACCCTAACCCTAACCCTAACCCTTACCCGAAGCCTTACCCTAACCCGATCCCTAATCCTAACCCATACGCTAACACTAACCCGTACCCTAACACGTACGCTGACCCTAAACCGTTGTCGTACCCTAACCTATCCCCTAAACCGTCCCCATCTCATAACCCTAACCCTAACCCTAACCCTTAACCGAAGCCTTACCCTAACCCGTCCCCTAATCCTAAACCGTACGCTAACACTAAACCGTACCCTAACACGTACGCTCACCCGAAACCGTTGTTGTACCCTAACCTGTCCCCTAAACCGTCCCCGTCCCCGTCCCCTAACCCTAACCCTAACCCTAACCCTAACCCTTACCCGAAGCCTTACCCTAACCCGTCCCCTAATCCTAACCCGTACGCTAACGCTAACCCGAACCCTAACACGTACGCTCACAATAAACTGTTGTCGTACCCTAACCTATCCCCTAAGCCGTCCCCGTCCCCTAACCCTAACCCTAAGCCTAACCCTAACCCTAACCCTTACCCGAAGCCTTACCCTAACCCGTCCTCTAATACTAACCCATACGCTAACACTAACCCGTACCCTAACACGAACGCTCACCCTAAACCGTTGTCGTAAACTAATTTGTCCCCTAAACCGTCTCCATCCCCTAACCCTAACCCTAACCCTAACCCTTACCCGAAGCCTTACCCTAACCCGTTCCCTAATCCTAACCCGTACGCTAACACTAACCCGTACCCTAACACATACGCTGACCCTAAACTGTTGTCGTACCCTAAAGTTTCCCCTAAACTGTCCCCGTCCCATAACCCCAAACCTAACCCTAACCCTAACCCTAACCCTAACCCTAACCCTTACCCGAAGCCTTACCCTAACCCGTCCCCTAATTCTAACCCGTACACTAACACTAACCCGTACCCTAACACGTACGCTCACCCTAAACCATTGTCATAAACTAACTTGTCCCCTAAACCGTCCCCATCCCCTAACCCTAACCCTAACCCTAACCCTAACCCTAACCCTTACCCGAAGCCTTACCCTAACCCGTCCCCTAATCCTAACCCGTACGCTAACACTAACCCGTACCCTAACACGTACGCTCACCATAAACCGTTGTCGTAAACTAACTTGTCCCCTAAACCGTCCCCATCACCTAACCCTAACCCTAACCCTAACCCTAACCCTAACCCTTACCCGAAGCCTTACCCTAACCCGTCCCCTAATCCTAACCCGTACGCTAACACTAACCCGTACCCTAACACGTACGCTGACCCTAAACCGTTGTCATACCCTAAACTGTCTCCTAAACCGTCCCCGTGCCATAACCCTAACCCTAACCCTTACCCTAACACTAACCCTTACCCGAAGCCTTACCCTAACCCGTCCCCTAATCCTAACCCTTACGCTAACACTAACCCGTACCCTAACACGTACGCTCACCCTAATCTGTTGTCGTGCCCTAACCTCTCCCCTAAACCGTCCCCGTCCCCTAACCCTAACCCTAACCCTACACCTAAACCTAACCCTTACCAGAAGCCTTACCCTAACCCTTCCCCTAATCCTAACCCGTACGCTAACACTAAGCCGTACCCTAACACGTACACTCACCCTAAACCGTTGTCGTATACTAACCTGTCCCCTAAACCGTCCCCGTCCCCTAACCCTAACCCTAAGCCTAACCCTGACCCTAACCCTTACCCGAAGCCTTACCCTAACCCGTCCCCGAATCCTAACCCGTACGCTAACACTAACCCTTACCCTAACACGTACGCTGACCCTAAACCGTTGTCGTACCCCAACCTGTCCCCTAAACCTTCCCCATCCCCTAACCCTAACCCTAACCCTACCCCTAACCCTAACCGTTACCCGAAGCCTTACCCTAACCCGACCCCTAATCCTACCCCGTACGCTAACACTAACCCGTACCCTAACACGTACGCTCACCCTAAACCGTTGTCGTAAACTAACTTGTCCCCTAAACCGTCCCCATCCCCTAACCCTAACCCTAACCCTAACCCTAACCCTAGCCCTTAATCGAAGCCTTACACTAACCCGTCCCCTAATCCTAACCCGTACGCTAACACTAACACGTACCCTAACACGAACGCTCACCCTAAACCGTTGTCGTAAACTAACTTGTCCCCTAAACCGTCCCCATCCCCTAACCCTATCCCTAACCCTAACCCTAACCCTAACCCTTACCCGAAGCCTTACCCTAACCCGTCCCTTAATACTAACCCGTACGCTAACACTAACCCGTACCCTAACACGTACGTTCACCCTAAACCGTTGTCGTAAACTAACTTGTCCCCTAAACCGTCCCCATCCCCTAACCCTAACCCTAACCCTAACCCTAACCCTAACCCTTACCCGAAGCCTTACCCTAACCCGTCCCGTATTCCTAACCCGTACGCTAACACTAACCCGTACCCTAACACGTACGCTGACCCTAAACCGTTGTCGTACCCTAACCTGTCCCCTGAACTGTCCCCGTCCCGTAACCCTAAACCTAACCCTAGCCCTAACCCTAACACTTACCCGAAGCCTTACACTAAACTGTCCCCTAATCCTAACCCGTACGCTAACACTAACTCTTACCCTAACACGTAGGCTCACCCTAAACCGTTGTCGTACCCTAACCTGTCCCCTAAACCTTCCCCGTCCCCTAACCCTAAACCTAACCCTACCCCTAACCCTAACCGTTACCCGAAGCCTTACCCTAACCCGTCCCCTAATCCTAAACCGTACGCTAACACTAACCCGTACCCTAACACGTACGCTCACCCTAAACCGTTGTCGTAAACTCACTTGTCCCCTAAACCGTCCCCATCCCCTAACCCTAACCCTAACCCTAACCCTAACCCTAGCCCTTACCCGAAGCCTTACCCTAACCCGTCCCCTAATCCTAAGCCGTACGCTAACACTAACCCGTACCGTAACACGAACGCTCACCCTAAACCGTTGTCGTAAACTAACTTGTCCCCTAAACCGTCCCATCCCCTAACCCTAACCCTAACCCTAACCCTAACCCTTACCCGAAGCCTTACCCTAACCCGTCCCCTAATCCTAACCCGTACGCTAACACTAACCCGTAACCTAACACGTACGCTCACCCTAAACCGTTGTCGTACCCTAACCTGTCCCTTAAAACTTCCCCGTCCCCTAACCCTAAACCTAACCCTACCCCTAACCCTAACCGTTACCCGAAGCCTTACCCTAACACGTCCCCTACTCCTAAACCTTACGCTAACACTAACCCGTACCCTAACATGTACGCTCACGATAAACCGTTGCCGTAAACTAACTTGTCCCCTAAACCGTCCCCATCCCCTAACCCTAACCCAAACCCTAACCCTAACCCTAAACCTTACCCGAAGCCTTACCCTAACCCGTCCCCTAATCGCAACCCGTACGCTAACACCCGTACCCTAACACGAACGCTCACCCTAAACCGTTGTCGTAAACTAACTTGTCCCCTAAACCATCTCCAACCCCTAACCCTAACCCTAACCCTAACCCTAACCCTAACCCTAACCCGTCCCCTGATCCTAACCCGTACGCTAACACTAACCCATACCCTAACACGTACGCTGACCCTAAACCGTTGTCGTACCCTAAATTTTCCCCTAAACTGTCCCCGTCCCATAACCCCAACCCTAACCCTAACCCTAACCCTAACCCTAAACCTAACCCTTACCCGAAGCCTTACCCTAACCCGTCCCCTAATCCTAACCCGTACGTTAACACTAACCCATACCCTAACACGTACGCTCACCCTAAACCGTTGTCGTAAACTAACTTGTACCCTAAACCGTCCCCATCCCCTAACCCTAACCCTAACCATAACCCTAACCCTAACCCTTACCCAAAGTCTTACCCTAACCCGTCCCCTAATCCTAACCCGTACGCTAACACTAACCCGTACCCTAACACGTACGCTGATCCTAAACCGTTGTCGTACCCTAACCTGTCCCCTAAACTGTCCCCGAGCCATAACCCTAACCCTAAACCTAACCCTAACCCTAACCCTTACACGAAGCCTTACCCTAACCCGTCCCCTAATCCTAACCCGTACGCTAACACTAACCCCTACCCTAACACGTACGCTCACCCTAAAACCTTGTCGTACCCTAACCTGTCCCCTAAACCATCCCCGGCCTCTAACCCTAACACTAACCCTAACCCTAACCCTAACGCTTACCCGAAGCCTTACCCTAAACCGTCCCCTAATCCTAACCCGTACGCTAACACTAACCCGTACCCTAACACGTACGCTCACAATAAACTGTTGTCGTACCCTAACCTATACCCTAAACCGTCCCCGTCCCCTAACCCTAACCCTAAGCCTAACCCTAAACCTAACCCTTACCCGAAGCCTTACCCTAACCCGTCCCCTAATACTAACCCGTACGCTAACACTAACCCGTACCCTAACACGTACGCTCACCCTAAACCGTTGTCGTAAACTATCTTGTCCCCTAAACCGTCCCCATCCCCTAACCCTAACCCTAACCCTAACCCTAACCCTAACCCTTACCCGAAGCCTTACCCTAACCCGTCCCCTAATCCTAACCCGTACGCTAACACTAACCCGTACCCTAACACGTACGCTCACCCTAAACCGTTGTCGTACACTTACCTGTCCCCTAAACTGTCCCCGTCCCGTAACCCTAACCCTAACCCTAACCCTAACCCTAACACTTACCCGAAGCCTTACCCTAACCCGTCCCCTAATCCTAACCCGTACGCTAACACTAACCCTTACCCTAACACGTACGCTCACCCTAAAACGTTGTCGTACCCCAACCTGTCCCCTAAACCTTCCCCATCCCCTAACCCTAACCCTAACCCTACCCCTAACCCTAACAGTTACCCGAAGCCTTACCCTAACCCGTCCCCTAATCCTAAATCTTACGCTAACACTAACCCGTACACTAACACGTACGCTCACCCTAAACCGTTGTCGTAACGTAACTTGTCCCCTAAACCGTCCCCATCCCCTAACCCTAACCCTAACCCTATCCCTAACCCTAGCCCTTACCCGAAGCCGTACCCTAACCCGTCCCCTAATTCTAACCCGTACGCTAACACTAACCCGTACCCTAACACGTACGCTGACCCTAAACCGTTGTCGTACCCTAACCTGTCCCCTAAACTGTCCCCGTCCCATAACCCTAACCTTAACCCTAACCCTAACCCTAACTCTTACCCGAAGCCTTACCCTACCCCGTCCCCTAATCCTAACCCGTACGCTAACACTAAACCTTACCCTAACACGTACGCTCACCCTAAACCGTTGTCGTACCCTAACCTGTCCCCTAAACCGTCCCCGTCACCTAACCCTAACCCTAACCCTACCCCTAACCCTTACCCGAAGCCTTACCCTAACCCGTCCCCTAATCCTAACCCGTACGCTAACACTAACCCATACCCTAACACATACGCTCTCCCTAAACCGTTATCGTAAACTAACTTGTCCCCTAAACCGTCCCCATCCCCTAACCCTAACCCTAACCATAACCCTAACCCTAACACTTACCCGAAGCCTTACCCTAACCCGTCCCCTAATCATAACCCGTACGCTAACACTAACCCATACCCTAACACGTACACTGACCCTAAACCGTTGTCGTACCCTAACCTGTCCCCTACACTGTCCCCGTGCCCTAACCCTAACCCTAGCCCTAACCCTAACCCTTACCCGAAGCCGTACCCTAACCCGTCCCCTAATCCTAACCCGTACGCTAACACTAACCCGTACCCTAAAACGTACGCTCACAATAAACTGTTGTCGTACCCTAACCTATCCCCTAAACCGTCCCCGTCCCCTAACCCTAACCCTAAGCCTAACCCTACCCCTAACCCTTACCCGAAGCCTTACCCTAACCCGTCCCCTAATACTAACCCGTACTCTAACACTAACCCGTACCCTAACACATACACACACCCTAAACCGTTGTTGTACACTAACCTGTCCCCTAAATCGTCCCCGTCTCCTAACCCTAACCCTAACCCTAACCCTAACACTTACCCGAAGCCTTACCCTAACACGTTCTCTAATCCTAAACCGTACGCTAATACTAACCCGTACCCTAACACGTACGCTCAACGTAAACCGTTGTCGTACCCAAACCTGTCCCCTAAACCGTCCCCGTCCCCTAACCCTATCCCTAACCCTAACCCTAACCCTGACCCGAAGCCTTACCCTAACCCGTCCCCTAATCCTAACCTGTACGCTAACACTAACCCGTACCCTAACACGTACGCTCACCCTAAACCGTAGTCGTACCCTAACCTGTCCCCTAAACTGTCACCGTCCCCTCACCCTATCCCTAACCCTAACCCTAACCCGAACCCGAACACTTACCCGAAGCCTTACCCTAACCCGTCACCTAATCCTAACCCGTACGCTAACACTAACCCGTACCCTAACAAGTACGCTCATCCTAAACCGTTGTCGTACCCTAACCTGTCCCCTAAACCATCACCGTCCCCTAACCCTAAGCCTAACCCTAACCCTAACCCTAAACCTAACCCTAACCCTTACCCGAAGCCTTACCCTAACCCGTCCCCTAATCCTAAACCGTACGCTAACACTAACCCGTACCCTAAAACGTACGCTGACCCTAAACCGTTGTCGTACCCTAACCTTTCCCCTAAACTGTCCCCGTCCCATAACCCCAACCCTAACCCTAACCCTAACCCTAACCCTAACCCTAACCCTTACCCGAAGCCTTACCCTAACCCGTCCCCTAATTCTAACCCGTACGCTAACACTAACCTATACCCTAACACGTACGCTCACCCTAAACCGTTGTCGTAAACTAAATTGTCCCCTAAACCGTCCGCATCCCCTAACCCTAACCCTAACCCTAACCCTAACCCGAACCCTTACCCGAAGGCTTACCCTAACCCGTCCCCTAATCCTAACCCGTACGCTAACACTAACCCATACCCTAACACGTACGCTCACCCTAAACCGTTGTCGTACACTAACCTGTCCCCTAAACCGTCCCCGTCCCCTAACCCTAACCCTAACCCTACCCCTAAACCTAACCCTTACCCGAAGCCTTACCCTAACCCGTCCCCTAATCCTAACCCGTACGCTAACACTAACCCGTACCCTAACACGTACGCTCACCCTAAACCGTTGTCGTACCCTAACCTTTCCCCTAAACTGTCCCCGTCCCATAAGCCCAACCCTAACCCTAACCCTAACCCTAACCCTAACCCTAACCCTTACCCGAAGCCTTACCCTAACCCGTACCCTAATTCTAACCCGTACGCTAACACTAACCCGTACCCTAACACGTACGCTCACCCTAAACCGTTGTTGTAAACTCACTTGTCCCCTAAACCGTCCCCATCCCCTAACCATAACCCTAACCCTAACCCTAACCCTAACCCTTACCCGAAGCCTTACCCTAACCCTTCCCCTAATCCTAACCCGTATGCTAACACTAACCCGTACCCTAACACGTACGCTCACCCTAAACCGTTGTCGTAAACTAACTTGTCCCCTAAAACGTCCCCATCCCCTAAACCTAACCCTAACCCTAACCGTAAACCTAACCCTTACCCGAAGCCTTACCCTAACCCGTCCCCTAATCCTAAACCGTACGCTAACACTAACCCGTACCCTAACTCGTACGCTGACCCTAAACTGTTGTCGTACCCTAACCTCTCCCCTAAACTGTCCCCGTGCCATAAACCTAACCCTAACCCTAACCCTAACCCTAACCCTTACCCGAAGCCTTACCCTAACCCGTCCCCTAATCCTAAACCGTACGCTAACACTAACTCGTACCCTAACACATACGCTAACCCTAAACCGTTGTCGTGCCCTAACCTGTACCCAAAACCGTCCCCGTCTCCTAACCCTAACTCTAACCATTACCCTAATCCTAAATCTTACCCGAAGCCTTACCCTAACCCGTCCCCTAATCCTAACTCGTACGCTAACACTAACCCGTACCCTAACACGTACGCTCACCCTAAACCGTTGTCGTAAACTAACTTGTCCCCTAAACCGTCCCCATCCCCTAACCCTAACCCTAACCCTATCCGTAACCCTAGCCCTTACCCGAAGCCGTACCCTAACCCGTCCCCTAATCCTAACCCGTACGCTAACACTAACCTGTACTCTAACACGAACGCTCACCCTAAACTGTTGTCGTAAACTAACTTATCCCCTAAACCGTCCCCATCCCCTAACCCTAACCCTAATCCTAACCCTACCCCTAACCCTTACCCGAAGCCTTACCCTAACCCGTCCCCGAATCCTAACCCGTACGCTAACACTAACCCATACCCTAACACGTACGCTGACCCTAAACCATTGTCGTACCCTAACCTGTCTCCTACACTGTCCCCGTGCCCTAACCCTAACCCTAGCCCTAACCCTAACCCTTACCCGAAGCCGTACCCTAACCCGTCCCCTAATCCTAACCCGTACGCTAACACTAACCCGTACCCTAAAACGTACGCTCACAATAAACTGTTGTCGTACCCTAACCTATCCCCTAAACCGTCCCCGTCCCCTAACCCTAACCCTAAGCCTAACCCTACCCCTAACCCTTACCCGAAGCCTTACCCTAACCCGTCCCCTAATCCTAAACCGTACGCTAACACTAACCCTTACCCTAACAAGTACGCTCACTCTAAACCGTTGTCGTACCCCAACCTGTCCCCTAAACCTTCCCCGTCCCCTAACCCTAACCCTAACCCTACCCCTAACCCTAACAGTTACCCGAAGCCTTACCATAACCCGTCCCCTAATCCTAACCCTTACGCTAACACTAACCCGTACCCTAACACGTACGCTCACCCTAAACCGTTTTCGTAAACTAACTTGTCCCCTAAACCGTCCCCATTGCCTAACCCTAACCCTAACCCTAACCCTAAACCTAACCCTAACCCTTACCCGAAGCCTTACCCTAACCCGTCCCCTAATCCTAAACCGTACGCTAACACTAACCCGTACCCTAAAACGTACGCTGACCCTAAACCGTTGTCGTACCCTAACCTTTCCCCTAAACTGTCCCCGTCCCATAACCCCAACCCTAACCCTAACCCTAACCCTAACCCTAGCCCTTACCCGAAGCCTTACCCTATCCCGTCCCCTAATCCTAAGCCGTACGCTAACACCCGTACCCTAACACGAACGCTCACCCTAAACCGTTGTCGTAAACTAACTTGTCCCCTAAACCGTCCCCATCCCCTAACCCTAACCCTAACCCTAACCCTAACCCTAACCCTTACCCGAAGCCTTACCCTAACCCGTCCCCTAATCCTAACCCGTACGCTAACACTAACCCGTAACCTAACACGTACGCTCACCCTAAACCGTTGTCGTACCCTAACCTGTCCCTTAAACCTTCACCATCCCCTAACCCTAAACCTAACCCTACCCCTAACCCTAACCGTTACCCGAAGCCTTACCCTAACCCGTCCCCTACTCCTAACCCTTGCGCTAACACTAACCCGTACCCTAACACGTACGCTCACGATAAACCGTTGTCGTAAACTAACTTGTCCCCTAAACCGTCCCCATCCCCTAACCCTAACCCTAACCCTAACCCTAACCCTAAACCTTACCCGAAGCCTTACCCTAACCCGTCCCCTAATCGCAACCCGTACGCTAACACCCGTACCCTAACACGAACGCTCACCCTAAACCGTTGTCGTAAACTAACTTGTCCCCTACACCATCTCCAACCCCTAACCCTAACCCTAACCCTAACCCTAACCCGTCCCCTAATCCTAACCCGTACGCTAACACTAATCCATACCCTAACACGTACGCTGACCGTAAACCGTTGTCGTACCCTAAATTTTCCCCTAAACTGTCCCCGTCCCATAACCCCAACCCTAACGCTAACCCTAACCCTAACCCTAAACCTAACCCTTACCCGAAGCCTTACCCTAACCCGTCCCCTAATTCTAACCCGTACGCTAACACTAACCCGTTCCCTAACACGTACGCTCACCCTAAACCGTTGTCTTAAACTAACTTGTCCCCTAAACCGTCCCCGTCCCCTAACCCTAACCCTAACCCTAACCCTAACCCTTACCCGAAGCCTTACCCTAACCCGTCCCCTAATCCAAACCCGTACGCTAACACTAACCCATACCCTAACACGTACGCTCACCCTAAACCGTTGTCGTAAACTAACATGTACCCTAAACCGTCCCCATCTCCTAACCCTAACCCTAACCATAACCCTAACCCTAACCCTTACCCGAAGCCTTACCCTAACCCGTCCCCTAATCCTAACCTGTACGCTAACACTAACCCGTACCCTAACACGTACGCTGACCCTAAACCGTTGTCGTACCCTAACCTGTCCCCTAAACTGTCCCCGAGCCATAACCCTAACCCTAAACCTAACCCTAACCCTAACCCTTACCCGAAGCCTTACCCTAACCCGTCCCCTAATCCTAACCCGTACGCTAACACTAACCCCTACCCTAACACGTACGCTCACCCTAAAACATTGTCGTACCCTAACCTGTCCCCTAAACCGTCCCCGTCCCCTAACCCTAACCCTAACCCTAACCCTAACCCTTACCGGAAGCCTTAACCTAAGCCTTCCCGTAATCCTAACCCGTACGCTAACACTAAGCCGTACCCTAACACGTACGCTCACCCTAAACCATTGTCGTATCCTAACCAGTCCCCTAAACTGTCCCCGTCCCATAACCCTAACCCTAACCCTAACCCTAACCCTAACCCTAACCCTTACCCGATGCCTTACCCTAACCCGTCCCCTAATCCTAACGCGTAAGCTAACACTAACCCGTCCCCTAACACGTACGCTCACCCTAAACCGTTGTCGTACCCTAACCTGTCCCCTAAACCGTCCCCGTCCCCTAACCCTAACCCTAACCCTAACCCTTAACCGAAGCCTTACCCTAACCCGTCCCCTAATCCTAACCTGTACGCTAACACTAACCCGTACCGTAACACGTACCCTGACCCTAAACCGTTGTCGTAAACTAACTTGTCCCCTAAACCGTCCCCATCCCCTAATCCTAACCCTAACCCTAAACTTACCCCTAACCCTAACCCTTACCCGAAGCCTTACCCTAACCCGTCCCCTAATCCTAACCCGTACGCTAACACTAACCCGTACCCTAACACGTACGCTGACCCTAAACCGTTGTCGTACCCTAACGTGTCCCCTAAACCGTCCCCATCCCCTAAACCTAACCCTAACCCTAACCCTTAACAGAAGCCTTACCCTAACACGTCCCCTAATCCTAACCCGTACGCTAACACTAACCCCTACCCTAACACGTACGCTGACCCTAAACCGTTGTCGTAAACTAACTTGTCCCCTAAACCGTCCCCATCCCCTAATCCTAACCCTAACCCTAACCCTAACCCTAACCCTTACCCGAAGCCTTACCCTAACCCGTCCCCTAATCCTAACCGGTACGCTAACACTAAGCCGTACCCTAACATGTACGGTCACCCTAAACCGTTGTCATACCCTACCCTGTCCCCTAAACCGTCCCTGTCCCCTAACCCTAACCCTAACCCTAACCCTAACCCTAACCCTTACCCGAAGCATTACCCTAAACCGTCCCCTAATACTAACCCGTACGCTAACACTAATCCGTACCCTAACACGTACGCTCACCCTAAACCATTGTCGTACCCTAACCGGTCCCCTACACCGTCCCCGTCCCCTAACCCTAACCCTAACCCTAACCCTAACCCTAACCCTAACCCTTACCCGATGCCTTACCCTAACCCGTCCCCTAATCCTAACGCGTAAGCTAACACTAACCCGTACCCTAACAAGTAGGCTCACCCTATACCGTTGTCGTACCCTAACCTGTCCCCTAAACCTTCCCCGTCCCCTAACCCTAACCCTAACCATAACCCTAACCCTAACCCTTACCCGAAGCATTACCCTAAACCGTCCCCGAAACCTAACCCGTACGCTAACACTAACCCGTACCCTAACACGTACGCTGAACCTACACCGTTGTCGTACCCTAACCTGTCCCCTAAACCGTCCCCGTCCCCTAACCTTAACCCTAACACTACCCCTAACTCTAAACCTTACCCAAAGCCTTACCCTAACCCGTCCCCTAATCCTAACCCGTACGCTAACACTAACCCGTACCCTAACACGTACGCTCACCCTAAATCTTTGTCGTACCCTAACCTGTCCCCTAAACTCTCCCCGTCCCATAACCCTAACCCTAACCCTAACCCTAACCCTAACCCTTACCAGAAGCTTTACCCTAAACCGTCCCCTAATCCTAACCCGTACGCTAACACTACACCGTACCCTAACACGTACGCTCACCCTTAACCGTTGTCGTAAATTAACCTCTCCCCTAAACCGTCCCCAGCCCCTAACCCTAACCCTAACCCTAACCCTAACCCTAACCCTTACCCGGAGCCTTACCCTAACCCGTCCCCTAATCCTAACCCGTACGCTAACACTAACCCATACCCTAACACGTACGCTGACCCTAAACCGTTGTCGTACCCTAACCTGTCCCCTAAACTGTCCCCGTCCCATAACCCTTACCCTAACCCTAACGCTAACCCTAACACTTGCCCGAACCTTACACTAACCCGTCCCCTAATCCTAACCCGTAGGCTAACACTAACCCGTACCTTAACATGTACGCTCACCCTAAAACGTTGTCGTACCCTAACCTGTCCCCTAAACCGTCCCCGTCCCCTAACCCTAACCCTAAGCCTAACCCTAACCCTAACCCTTACCCGAAGCCTTACCCTAACCCGTCCCCTAATCCTAACCCGTACGCTAACACTAACCCGTACCCTAACACGTACGCTCACCCTAAACCGTTGTCGTACTCTAACCTGTCCCCTAAACCGTTCCCGTCCCCTAACCCTAACCCTACCCCTAAGCATAACACTAACCCTTACCCGAAGCCTTACACTAACCCTTCCCCTAATCCTAACCCGTACGCTAACACTAAGCCGTACCCTAACACGTACGCTCACCCTAAACCGTTGTCGTATACTAACCTGTCCCCTAAACTGTCCCCGTCCCATAACTCTAACCCTAACCCTAACCCTAAACCTAACCCTTACCCGATGCCTTACCCTAGCCCGTCCCCTAATCCTAACCCGTAAGCTAACACTAACCCGTACCCTAACACGTACGCTCACCCTAAATCGTTGTCGTACCCTAACCTGCCCCGTAAACCGTCCCCGTCCCCTAACCCTAACCCTAAATCTACCCCTAACCCTAACCCTTACCCGAAGCCTTACCCTAACCCGTCCCCTAATCCTAACCCGTACGCTAACACTAAACCGTACCCTAACACGTATGCTCACCTTAAAACGTTGTCGTACCCTAAACTGTCCCCTAAACCGTCCCCATCCCATAACCCTAACCCTAACCCTAACCCTAACCCTAACCCTTACCCGATGCCTTACCCTAACCCGTCCCCTAATCCTAAAGCGTAAGCTAACACTAACCCGTACCCTAACAAGTACGCTCACCCTAAACCGTTGTCGTACCCTAACCTGTCCCCTAAACCGTCCCCGTCCCCTAACCCTAACCCTAACCCTAACCCTTAACCGAAGCCTTACCCTAACCCGTCCCCTAATCCTAACCCGTACGCTAACACTAACCCGTACCCTAACACGTACCCTGACCCTAAACCTTTGTCGTAAACTAACTTGTCCCCTAAACCGTCCCCATCCCCTAATCCTAACCCTAACCCTAAACTTACCCCTAACCCTATCCCTAACCCTAACCCTAACCCTAACCCGTCCCCTAATCCTAACCCGTACGCTAACACTAACCCCTACCCTAACACGTACGCTGACCCTAAACCGTTGTCGTAAACTAACTTGTCCCCTAAACCGTCCCCATCCCCTAATCCTAACCCTAACCCTAACCCTAACCCTAACCCTTACCCGAAGCCTTACCCTAACCCGTCCCCTAATCCTAACCCGTACGCTAACACTAAGCCGTACCCTAACATGTACGCTCACCCTAAACTGTTGTCGTACCCTAACCTGTCCCCTAATCCGTCCCTGTCCCCTAACCCAAACCCTAACCCTAACCCTAACCCTAACCCTTACCCGAAGCATTACCCTAAACCTTCCCCTAATACTACCCCGTACGCTAACACTAATCCGTACCCTAACACGTACGCTCACCCTAAACCGTTGTCGTACCCTAACCTGTCCCCTACACCGTCCCCATCCCCTAACCCTAACCCTAACCCTAAACCTAACCCTAACCCTTACCCGAAGCCTTACCCTAACCCGACGCCTAATCCTAACCCGTACGCTAACACTAACCCTTACCCTAACACGTACGCTGACCCTAAACCGTTGTCGTACCCTAACCTGTCCCCTAAACCGTCCCTTTCCCCTAACCCTAACCCTAAACCTAACCCTTAACCGAAGCCTTACCCTAACCCGTCCCCTAATCCTAACCCGTACGCTAACACTAACACGTACCCTAACACGTACGCTGACCCTAAACCGTTGTCGTACCCTAACCTGTCCCCTAAACCTTCCCCGTCCCCTAACCCTAACCCTAACCATAACCCTAACCCTAACCCTTACCCGAAGCATTACCCTAAACCATCCCCGAATCCTAACCCGTACGCTAACACTAACCAGTACCCTAACACGTACGCTGACCCTACACCGTTGTCGTACCCTAACCTGTCCCCTAAACCGTCCCCGTCCCCTAACACTAACCCTAACACTACCCCTAACCCTAACCCTTACCCGAAGCCTTACCCTAACCCGTCCCCTAATCCTAACCCGTACGCTAACACTAACCCGTACCCTAACACGTACGCTCAACCTAAATCGCTGTCGTACCCTAACCTGTCCCCTAAACTCTCCCCATCCCATAACCCTAACCCTAACCCTAATCCTAACCCTTACCAGAAGCTTTACACTAAACCGTCCCCTAATCCTAACCCGTACGCTAACACTAACCCGTACCCTAACACGTACGCTCACCCTTAACCGTTGTCGTAAACTAACCTCTCCCCTAAACCGTCCCCAGCCCCTAAACCTAACCCTAACCCTAACCCTAACCCTAACCCTTACCCGGAGCCTTACCCTAACCCGTGCCCTAATCCTAACCCGTACGCTAACACTAACCCATACCCTAACACGTACGCTGACCCTAAACCGTTGTCGTACCCTAACCTGTCCCCTAAACTGTCCCCGTCCCATAACCCTAACCCTAACCCTAACCCTAACCCTAACACTTGCCCGAAGCCTTACACTAACCCGTCCCCTAATCCTAACCCGTAGGCTAACACTAAACCGTACCCTAACACGTACGCTCACCCTAAAACGTTGTCGTACACTAACCTGTCCCCTAAACCGTCCCCGTCCCATAACCCTAACCCTAACCCAAACCCTAACCCTAACCCTTACCCGAAGCCTTACCCTAACCCGTCCCCTAATCCTAACCCGTACGCTAACACTAACCCGTACCCTAACACGTACGCTCACCCTAAACCGTTGTCATAAACTAATTTGTCCCCTAAACCGTCCGCATCACCTAACCCTAACCCTAACCATAACCCTAACCCTAACCCTTACCCGAAGCCTTACCCTAACCCGTCCCCTAATCCTAACCCGTACGCTAACACTAACCCATACCCTAACACGTACGCTCACCCTAAACTGTTGTCGTACCCTAACCTGTCCCCTAAACCATCCCCGTCCTCTAACCCTAACGCTAAACCTAACCCTTACCCGAAGCCTTACCCTAACCCGTCCCCTAATCCTAAGCCGTTCGCTAACACTAAACCATACCCTAACACGTATGCTCACCCTAAACCGTTGTCGTACACTAAACTGTCCCCTAAACCATCCCCGTCCTCTAACCCTAACCCTAACCCTAACCCTAAACCTAACCCTTACCCGAAGCCTTACCCAAACCCGTCTCCTAATCCTAACCCGTACGCTAACACTAACCCGTACCCTAACACGTACTCTCACACTAAACTATTGTCGTACACTAACCTATCCCCTAAACCGTCCCCGTCCCCTAACCCTAACCCTAAGCCTAACCCTAACCCTAACCCTTACCCGAAGCCTTACCCTAACCCGTCCCCTAATCCTAACCCTTACGCTAACACTAACCCGTACCCTAACATGTACGCTCACCCTAAACCGTTGTCGTACTCTAACCTGTCCCCTAAACCGTCCCCGTACCCTAACCCTAACCCTAACCCTAAGCATAACCCTAACCCTTGCCCGAAGCCATACCCTAACCCTTCCCCTAATCCTAACCCGTACGCTAACACTAAGCCGTACCCTAACACGTACGCTCACACTAAACCTTTTTCGTATACTAACCTATCCCCTAAACTGTCCCCGTCCCATAACCCAAACCCTAACCCTAACCCTAACCGTAACCCTTACCCGATGCCTTACCCTAACCCGTCCCCTAATCCTTACCCGTAAGCTAACAATAAACCATACACTAACACGTACGCTCACCCTAAAACGTTGTCGTACCCTAAACTGTCCCTTAAACCGTCCCCGTCCCATAACCCTAACCCTAAACCTAAATCTAACCCTAACCCTTACCCGAATCCTTACCCTAACCCGTCCCCTAATCCTAACCCGTACAGTAACACTAACCCGTACCCTAACACGTAGCTCACCCTAAACCATTGTCGTACCCTAACCTGTCCCCTAAACCATCCCCGTCCTCTAACCCTAACCCTAACCCTAACCCTAAACCTAACCCTTACCCGAAGCCTTACCCTAACACGGCACCTAATCCTAACCCGTACGCTAACACTAACCCGTACCCTAACACGTACTCTCACCCTAAACCGTTGTCGTACACTAACCTGTCCCCTAAACCGTCCCCATCCTCTAACCCTAACCCTAAACCTACCCCTAACCCTAACCCTTACCCGAAGCCTTACCCTAACCCGTCCCCTAATCCTAACCCGTACGCTAACACTAACCCGTACCCTAACACGTACGCTCACCCTAAATCGTTGTCGTAAACTAACTTGCCCCATAAACCGTCCCCATCCCCTAACCCTAACCCTAAACCTAACCCTAACCCTAACCCTAACCCTAACCCTAACCCTAACCCTAACTAACTTGTCCCCTAAACCATCTCCAACCCCTAACCCTAACCCTAACCCTAACCCTAACCCTAACCCTAAACCGTCCCCTAATCCTAACCCGTACGCTAACACTAATCCATACCCTAACACGTACGCTGACCGTAAACCGTTGTCGTACCCTAAATTTTCCCCTAAACTGTCCCCGTCCCATAACCCCAACCCTAACCCTAACCCTAACCCTAACCCTAAACCTAACCCTTACCCGAAGCCTTACCCTAACCCGTCCCCTAATTCTAACCCGTACGCTAACACTAACCCGTTCCCTAACACGTACGCTCACCCTAAACCGTTGTCTTAAACTAACTTGTCCCCTAAACCGTCCCCGTCCCCTAACCCTAACCCTAACCCTAACCCTAACCCTTACCCGAAGCCTTACCCTAACCCGTCCCCTAATCCTAACCCGTACGCTAACACTAACCCATACCCTAACACGTACGCTCACCCTAAACCGTTGTCGTAAACTAACATGTACCCTAAACCGTCCCCATCTCCTAACCCTAACCCTAACCATAACCCTAACCCTAACCCTTACCCGAAGCCTTACCCTAACCCGTCCCCTAATCCTAACCTGTACGCTAACACTAACCCGTACCCTAACACGTACGCTGACCCTAAACCGTTGTCGTACCCTAACCTGTCCCCTAAACTGTCCCCGAGCCATAACCCTAACCCTAAACCTAACCCTAACCCTAACCCTTACCCGAAGCCTTACCCTAACCCGTCCCCTAATCCTAACCCGTACGCTAACACTAACCCCTACCCTAACACGTACGCTCACCCTAAAACATTGTCGTACCCTAACCTGTCCCCTAAACCGTCCCCGTCCCCTAACCCTAACCCTAACCCTAACCCTAACCCTTACCGGAAGCCTTAACCTAAGCCTTCCCGTAATCCTAACCCGTACGCTAACACTAAGCCGTACCCTAACACGTACGCTCACCCTAAACCGTTGTCGTATCCTAACCAGTACCCTAAACTGTCCCCGTCCCATAACCCTAACCCTAACCCTAACCCTAACCCTAACCCTAACCCTTACCCGATGCCTTACCCTAACCCGTCCCCTAATCCTAACGCGTAAGCTAACACTAACCCGTCCCCTAACACGTACGCTCACCCTAAACCGTTGTCGTACCCTAACCTGTCCCCTAAACCGTCCCCGTCCCCTAACCCTAACCCTAACCCTTAACCGAAGCCTTACCCTAACCCGTCCCCTAATCCTAACCCGTACGCTAACACTAACCCGTACCCTAACACGTACCCTGACCCTAAACCGTTGTCGTAAACTAACTTGTCCTCTAAACCGTCCCCATCCCCTAATCCTAACCCTAACCCTAAACTTACCCCTAACCCTAACCCTTAACAGAAGCCTTACCCTAACACGTCCCCTAATCCTAACCCGTACGCTAACACTAACCCCTACCCTAACACGTACGCTGACCCTAAACCGTTGTCGTAAACTAACTTGTCCCCTAAACCGTCCCCATCCCCTAATCCTAACCCTAACCCTAACCCTAACCCTAATCCTTACCCGAAGCCTTACCCTAACCCGTCCCCTAATCCTAACCCGTACGCTAACACTAAGCCGTACCCTAACATGTACGGTCACCCTAAACCGTTGTCATACCCTACCCTGTCCCCTAAACCGTCCCTGTCCCCTAACCCTAACCCTAACCCTAACCCTAACCCTAACCCTTACCCGAAGCATTACCCTAAACCGTCCCCTAATACTAACCCGTACGCTAACACTAATCCGTACCCTAACACGTACGCTCACCCTAAACCATTGTCGTAACCTAACCTGTCCCCTACACCGTCCCCGTCCCCTAACCCTAACCCTAACCCTAACCCTAACCCTTACCCGAAGCCTTACCCTAACCCGTCCCCTAATCCTAACCTGTACGCTAACACTAACCCGTACCCTAACACGTACGCTGACCCTAAACCGTTCTCGTACCCTAACCTGTCCCCTAAACTGTCCCCGTCCCATAACACTAACCCTAACCCTAACCCTAAACCTAACCCTTACCCGATGCCTTACCCTAACCCGTCCCCTAATCCTAACCCGTAAGCTAACACTAACCCGTACCCTAACACGTACGCTCACCCTAAATCGTTGTCGTACCCTAACCTGCCCCGTAAACCGTCCCCGTCCCCTAACCCTAACCCTAAATCTACCCCTAACCCTAACCCTTACCCGAAGCCTTACCCTAACCCGTCCCCTAATCCTAACCCGTACGCTAACACTAAACCGTACCCTAACACGTATGCTCACCTTAAAACGTTGTCGTACCCTAAACTGTCCCCTAAACCGTCCCCATCCCATAACCCTAACCCTAACCCTAACCCTAACCCTAACCCTTACCCGATGCCTTACCCTAACCCGTCCCCTAATCCTAAAGCGTAAGCTAACACTAACCCGTACCCTAACAAGTACGCTCACCCTAAACCGTTGTCGTACCCTAACCTGTCCCCTAAACCGTCCCCGTCCCCTAACCCTAACCCTAACCCTAACCGTAAACCGAAGCCTTACCCTAACCCGTCCCCTAATCCTAACCCGTACGCTAACACTAACCCGTACCCTAACACGTACCCTGACCCTAAACCTTTGTCGTAAACTAACTTGTCCCCTAAACCGTCCCCATCCCCTAATCCTAACCCTAACCCTAAACTTACCCCTAACCCTATCCCTAACCCTAACCCTAACCCTAACCCGTCCCCTAATCCTAACCCGTACGCTAACACTAACCCCTACCCTAACACGTACGCTGACCCTAAACCGTTGTCGTAAACTAACTTGTCCCCTAAACCGTCCCCATCCCCTAATCCTAACCCTAACCCTAACCCTAACCCTAACCCTTACCCGAAGCCTTACCCTAACCCGTCCCCTAATCCTAACCCGTACGCTAACACTAAGCCGTACCCTAACATGTACGCTCACCCTAAACTGTTGTCGTACCCTAACCTGTCCCCTAAACCGTCCCTGTCCCCTAACCCAAACCCTAACCCTAACCCTAACCCTAACCCTTACCCGAAGCATTACCCTAAACCTTCCCCTAATACTACCCCGTACGCTAACACTAATCCGTACCCTAACACGTACGCTCACCCTAAACCGTTGTCGTACACTAACCTGTCCCCTACACCGTCCCCATCCCCTAACCCTAACCCTAACCCTAAACCTAACCCTAACCCTTACCCGAAGCCTTACCCTAACCCGACGCCTAATCGTAACCCGTACGCTACCACTAACCCTTACCCTAACACGTACGCTGACCCTAAACCGTTGTCGTACCCTAACCTGTCCCCTAAACCGTCCCTTTCCCCTAACCCTAACCCTAAACCTAACCCTTAACCGAAGCCTTACCCTAACCCGTCCCCTAATCCTAACCCGTACGCTAACACTAACACGTACCCTAACACGTACGCTGACCCTAAACCGTTGTCGTACCCTAACCTGTCCCCTAAACCTTCCCCGTCCCCTAACCCTAACCCTAACCATAACCCTAACCCTAACCCTTACCCGAAGCATTACCCTAAACCATCCCCGAATCCTAACCCGTACGCTAACACTAACCAGTACCCTAACACGTACGCTGACCCTACACCGTTGTCGTACCCTAACCTGTCCCCTAAACCGTCCCCGTCCCCTAACACTAACCCTAACACTACCCCTAACCCTAACCCTTACCCGAAGCCTTACCCTAACCCGTCCCCTAATCCTAACCCGTACGCTAACACTAACCCGTACCCTAACACGTACGCTCAACCTAAATCGTTGTCGTACCCTAACCTGTCCCCTAAACTCTCCCCATCCCATAACCCTAACCCTAACCCTAATCCTAACCCTTACCAGAAGCTTTACACTAAACCGTCCCCTAATCCTAACCCGTACGCTAACACTAACCCGTACCCTAACACGTACGCTCACCCTTAACCGTTGTCGTAAACTAACCTCTCCCCTAAACCGTCCCCAGCCCCTAAACCTAACCCTAACCCTAACCCTAACCCTAACCCTTACCCGGAGCCTTACCCTAACCCGTGCCCTAATCCTAACCCGTACGCTAACACTAACCCATACCCTAACACGTACGCTGACCCTAAACCGTTGTCGTACCCTAACCTGTCCCCTAAACTGTCCCCGTCCCATAACCCTAACCCTAACCCTAACCCTAA